>NC_090237.1:26127500-26382500 GCF_024489055.1 Chanodichthys erythropterus
ATGAATTATATTTTGAGAATAATATCATAAAGAATTTTATTAAGAATCCCCAACCCTTTTAATGGTAGGCCTACTCTATGACTATGTAACTCACGGTTAAAAAAACAAAACTGCAAGCATTTGGCGGAAGAACATTGTTTTGGTGGTGCTCCGGCTCTGTGTGACTGTGTGGATGAACATGGTTCTTTCTCATAACTAAAAAATGAGAGAGATTATCCTACTGCTTATAAAACATCCACTACGAGGCTTAAGAGATATAATCAGTTTAGATGGAAAGGATCTCAAGCTGACTAGTTGAAGATGTTACTGAAGCTAAGAGCCATTAATAGACATGGTACTTGTTTAAAGGGTTAGTTCACCCAAAAATGAAAATTCTGTCATTTATTACTCACCCGTAAGACCTTCGTTCATCTTCAGAACACAAATTAAGATATTTTGGTTGAAATCTGATTACTCAGTGAGGCCTCCATAGCCAGCAATGACATTTCCTCTCTCAAGATCCATTAATGTACTAAAAACATATTTAAATCAGTTCATGTGAGTACAGTGGTTCAATATTAATATTATAAAGCGACAAGAATATTTTTGGTGCGCTTATATATAGTGCTACTTATATAGTGATGGCCAATTTCAAAACACTGCTTCATTAAGCTTCGGAGCGTTATGAATCTTTTGTGTCGAATCATGATTCGGATAGCGTGTCAAACTGCTGAAAACACGTGACTTTGGCGCGCTGATTCGACACGCTGATTCATAACGCTCCGAATCTTCCTGCAGCAGTGTTTTGAAGTCGGCCATCACTAAATAAGTCGTTATTTTGTTTTTTTGGTGCACCAAAAATATTCTCTTCGCTTTATAATATTAATATTGAACCACTGTACTCACATGAACCGATTTAAATATGTTTTTAGTACATTAATGGATCTTGAGAAAGGAAATGTCATTGCTTGCTATGCAGGCCTCACGGAGCCAATGGATTTCAACAAAAATATCTTAATTTGTGTTCAGAAGATTAACGAAGGTCTTACGGGTGTGGAACGGCATGAGCATAAGTAATTTATGACATAATTTTCATTTTTTGGGTGAACTAAACCTTTAAATAAATTCCAGCACAGCACTACAACACCTATAATGAAATGACCCTTCACAATAGATCTATAATAGATTAGATTTCTCAATAGATTTCTTCAGAACAGCCAATGCTGTTAGAGAGCTACATAGGATATGGAAATTTATCTCATCAATAAAATAACGTATTCACCTGTCGAGTAATAAAAACGCCATCACTGCGTCACTTTTACAACATTTCAAATCCCTCAGTTCTCGCCATCTACGAAAAGCCAAGCCAATGTTACTCCGTAGAATAGATACTCGAATATACTTGTTACATTAAGCTCTATCACGTTCTCCCCCACAGCATACACACGTAAAGTAGCCGGAGCAACTTTTCTCTACATACGGATATGACGAGACACACACAGGCGAGTGACGAATGTACGCGATTTCCCGCGAAAACCACTTATAATATAGTGAATCACAGTAAAACAAAACACATTTTGGATGATGTATTGAGTCTTAAAGGTGCCATCGAACGTTTTTTTTACGAGATGTTTTTACAAGTCTAAGGTGTCCCCTGAATGTGTCTGTGAAGTTTCAGCTCAAAATACCCCATAGATTTTTTTAAATTAATTTTTTTAACTGCCTATTTTGGGGCATAATTAGAAATGCACCGATTCAAGCTGCTGCCCCTTTAATCACTGAATAAACAAAGATCACACAGCTAATATAACCCTCAAAATGGATCTTTACAAAGTGTTCGTCATGCATGCTTCATGCATACATCGGATCATGTAAATATAGTATTTATTTGGATGTTTACATTTGATTCTGAATGAGTTTGATGGTGATCCGTGGCTAAAGCTAACGTTACACACTATTGGAGAGATTTATAAAGAATGAAGTTGTGTTTATGAATTATACAGACTGCAAGTGTTTAAAAATGAAAATAGCGACGGCTCTTGTCTCCGTGAATACAGTAAGAAACAATGGTAACTTTAACCACATTTAACAGTACATTAGCAACATGCTAACGAAACATTTAGAAAGACAATTCACAAATTTAGCACTAAAAATATCATGATATCATGGATCATGTCAGTTATTATCGCTCCATCTGCCATTTTTCGCTGTTGTTCTTGCTTGCTTACCTAGTCTGATGATTCAGCTGTGCACATCCAGACGTCCTGCCCTTGTCTAATGCCTTGAACATGGTCTGGCATATGCAAATATTGGTGGCGTACATATTAATGATCCCGACTGTTACGTACCAATTCAAGGGCACCTTTAATTCAAATGATGTAAAATTTGTACCTTTAAAGCAATGCATTATTACACAGTACAATTCAGTAAATACATTATTTGTCTTGTTTGGTTTTATAGAATGACCCTTGAAATGTTTTGCAAATGTTGAATTGATGGCTAAACCAAAAACTATAAACACTAAGAAAGTAATGATAGTTATTAATCAAAGCATCAAAAAGACACCAAAAGTGCTCTGGAATACACAAACGAGTGAAAGAAAAGGGAGGTGTTAGATTTGATTGACGAGTTTGATTTAGCCTACTGTTTAACTGGATCAAGTCTGATTTAATCAAAATTGTCATAGAAAGTAAGTCAATATGAGGTTATCACAGCTGAAATGCTTGTTTGACAGGCTCTCCCACTGTCTCTGTATCTAAACATGTAATACACAGGAAAGGCTTGCAGATCTTTCATCTGATAGAACAGACACGAGTCGGTAAGTCTGCGTTAAAACTAGGAAGTTAGGCCCATTAAACAGCAAATAATATACAGGGTCACTTTCATATTTGCATATAACTTTACAGTCAAAACTTTGTGGAAATGTGCTCGAATAGAATGGAAATGGGCTACACTTTGACAACATGTGTCCTTTGGCAGCAAATGAGCCATTGCTAGAATACAGGCATAGATACTAACTCACAAACTCACAAAGCTGGCTTCCTAAACAGCCCTTCACAGAATAGGAGGAAGTGGGTGGCAGTCCCATTGCAGGATTACATCCCGTTTAAAGCACCGCGCACACACACACAAATAAAAGTAAAATATATTATATTAGTGTACATTGTTCACATTAAATCAAAAGATTAAAACATTTGTCAAGCTATTTGCTTCAATGATAAAAACTAGTCTGTGTGCATTAGTTATAAATGAGTAAACAATGATGCAACAGTCTCAAAAAAGTTTCACATTTAGATTTTCTGGAGAAACAAACCATTACATGCTGTAAATTGTGTGTAAAATCAACTGATATGATTTCTAAGTGTGTTGCATAAAATTAGATTGTCTCAGGAAGTTCACACCAGCACCATTTAGTCATTGCTATGATACAGCATTGTGACCTCAAGGCTGATCAGTCAGCACTCTGATTGGCCGATTTCTCACTCTCCTGATGACATCACGTTGTTGCCGGGTGAAATTGAACTCTGGTGGCAGGGGAGAAAAAAAAAAAAAGACTTGTCAGTTTGTTTCTTTTTCAACCAAGATCCGTGCAGATTTTCTCGGCTTAAGGGTTTAATGTTTAAGGATCACCACAGAATTTGCTGACTTAATGCTAAAACACTGCTGTTACCCTGTCATGCTTTGTAACGGAAAAAATCCCCTAACTTTAAGTTTAGTGACATTTTGCAATCTGTCTGAACAGAACATCACAGCATGAACAAGTTTATGTAGGCCAGCATTCATTTCATTTGAACTCTGCAACATCAGTCTGAGATCATCGGAATGTTTTTAGTAGCACCCCGTGGGCCGCCTTCGTGAACCCATGGACAATAATCCTGCCGGGGTCTGGCTCCCGTCCACACCGTCTGATGGCCATTCCGCTCTGTCAGCAATTCCCATCTCTATTCAAGGCTCCTGTTCGCATGCACTGTAAAAGCCAATTGTTGAGTTGTGTTGCTGCATATGCACTCTAGACAATGATTGCCTTGACTTGTTTGAGCAGCCAGGCTTATTTTTCCTAGAAAATAAATCAGTAAAAGAGTGCGATCAAAATGTTTTAGAAAAAATATAGAGACGGTGAAATCTAATCAGACGTCCTGATGCAATACACTGTTTTATTAGATGTTATGTAGCCTTCTACATTATATGAGCCATAGACCTCAGCACAGAGTTTCATTAGGAGCTGTTAAGTCATAAAATGTTCACCCCCTGCCTTCATATATAATGATTGAATGGATTTACCATTGTGTGTTAAAAATAATACAAGGTCGCTCCCGACTTTCACAGAATGTCTTAAATAATTGTTTTATATGCAGCCCACTTAAAGTGGGGGGACATGTCTGGACAAGAGAGAAAAAGTTGGAGGGGGGAGTGGCTCATGCAGAGAAAATTGGGAAGTCCGATTCTTTTTAGCGAGTTCGTTCTTTTGGACGGTTCAATGAACCGATTCATTTGAGCCATCTCTCAAAGGGTTTTCGTACGTTCTCATTTTTTCATGTTAAATTGATGCGTTTCTAGCAAAATTTGGACAAATTAGCTATCTTAAGACATTTTAAACAAAACAATAACGATTCTGATTCTATAGTAATGTAAATAATGACAGTAGGCTATGTAGCCTATTGTTTGTCGATGTGCCATAGCGAAATGTTGCCTTATTTGTTCTAACATTATATATAAGTAACAATATTAATGATTAGTATTATTAACATTAATTATTGATTATATTCATAATCTTTTTTCCCCATCTCAACAGTTTTAACGAAGTCATCAGTTAAGTGATTCACAAGCGACTTACGAATCGGTTCACAAGAACGATTCACTCGGGAGTCGGAGCGAAAGAGGCCAGCTGAGGGGGCGTGTAGCGCACGTTCATGCTGAAGTTGGACACTTGGAGAGCTTTGCGCACTGCGAAGGCAGACACGAAGGGATACGGAGGGGTGCCCAGTCCTCCCTCAGGTCTTAATCGCCCATAGAAGAGCTGGCAGCGAACATGCCCAGACCAGTACATCGTCACTAAGACCGGGATTGAGCTCTTCGCCTGGTTGAAGCTTGCCAGAATGAACGAAAACGCAGATATCTGCAACCACTGTCGGAACATGATCAGGGAGAAGGTAACGTTGTTTTCCATGTGTTTAAATTTGTTATTCTGTTTTAGTTTGGGCTTATTGTGTCATTAAAACATGCAATTGATCCTGATGTTGATCTTGGTGATGGGAAGCTGCGTTGTAACGTTTGGGTTGTGCATGAGTATTACATATTTGTCATATCTCTGGCCATCCAGAGGTTTATTTAGTTACGTTTTTTTTTTTAATTAAATAACTAGTAATATATATATATATATATATATATATATATATATATATATATAAAATTATTCTAGTACATGTTGTTATTATTTCTTGTTTTTTATTTTTATTGATAGTTGGATTAGTATTTTTTTCAACAATAACTACAAATATATATATATATATATATATATATATATATATATATATATATATATATATATATGTATATATACCCTCATATCACGATGCGATACATATCACAATACAATATTATTGCAATACTTCAAGATATATGATAAAAGGTTAACAAAAAAACCAATTGTACCCCCCTGGTAACCCAATGCACAGGACAATGTTGATACTAGAATAAAAATATTCATTGTTCTGAAGCTGAAAATACAGAAAAATACAAGTGTTGCATGCTTGCACTCTGTCATTAAAGGTGCAATATGTAATTATTTTTGCAGAAAAATATCCAAAAACCACTAGGCCAGTGTTATATTTTTTTTTCACTTGAGTACTTACAATATCCCAAATGTTTACAACTATTTGTAAATCGTGAGAAAATTTTAATTTTAACCAAGGCTCCGGGACGTGTGAGGAGTCGCCTGTCAATTGCGTCTTACCCGCGTTACCCTCAGTTTCCGGTTTTATTTCGTAGAAACCATGGAAACACCAAAGACGCTTTAATATTGACATGTTTTATTAGGCAAAGGAACAACTGTTTCGATATATTTATAGACATAAAGTGAATAATTGTTATATAGCTCGACATGTTTAGTCTTATTGTTTAAATCTAATTTTCCTGATTTTTTGAGAGTATCATGCTTTACCATGCCTCAGAGAAAAACACTATTTTGTGAAGTAGCTAACATAGCTATTTTTAGTAACAGTAATACAGCATTTTCTCCATCATACAATATGTTTTAAATGTAATTGCCTGCCATTTATCAACACAAGCCATCCAGAATTTAAAAATCGGTTAAAATCGATCTTACTGCAGTGTGTCTCAAACAAGTGTCTCACAGCAGTCGCCGAATGAATGCACAGAGTAACGTTATAACATAATTTTAAACACACTCAAATGTATCTAATATGATAAACAGAGCTGCGTTACCTCATACTCATGACCGGAAAAGCGGAAGTGCTTCATACTACAGTAACGATAATAATCGCATCCATGAACATGATTTCTTCCCGAGTCCTATCCTTATTCTTTTGCACCATCCGTTGAGGTGAGGACCACATGTCCCACGATTCCGCGCTCAAACTTGGCGTCATCAAGCTACGCCTTTGTTTTGAATAACGCTATAGCGGACATACAACTAGATATATTTAAAATAATGTAGGCTGCATTTTACTGGTAACACAAGACATTTGGCATTATCAGGACTCTGTAAACTTGAATTTTTTCTCACACAGTAATTTTGATTTTGGGTGAACTATACACAATATATATATATATATATATATATATATATATATATATATATATATATATATATATACACACACACACATGTGTATCAGAGGCCAACTAACTTAGTGACCTACTCATCTCATGTGAAATTCTGCCATCATCTCTCTCTATTTTCTTTGGCTGGAAGATGTTATTTTTAGCTGTCATTAATCATGTCGAACACATGTGACCTACTTCTGCTCTGCACGTCTTCCTCTCACACACACCCTGCCAAAAGTTGTTTTAGCTCAACCTGGACTTTAATACAGAAACATGAGCTGGCATTTATCAGATTGAACTATTGGCTGAAGGCTTGCGAGCTGTTTGTTTGATCTTCCTGTCTCTAGCTGCAGCTGGGAGCAAATACTGCGAGTTATCCTGTGGCTGTATGCAAACCTGTATTTTGAGTGCATGTGTATGTGTTTGGAAGACGCCTATTATATGAGAATGGTTTGAGGGATTTGTGGTCATTTGGTCATGTTGAGAAGATTCTTCATTACCCGTTCCCTGGGCGTGATAACTTTCATCAGCAAATAACTAGTCTCTTCTCACCTGTTGCTCTAGCTGGTTCGGACAAATCAGTTCAAATTATTATCAGTCTTGCCTTGGCTTGCAGAAAAAAAATATTATAATTAGAGCCAAATTATAACCAATTATTTCCAATTAAAAAGTTCCACAAAGAACTTTTTATTCTCTAGTTCTTTATACCACTTACGTATTGGTGCATTAAATGAATAGTTCACCTAAAAATGAAACTTCTGCCATCATTCACTTATCCACATGCATTCCAGTCTACAAAATGTTTGGAATGACAAGAGAAAATTATGACAGAATTTTCATTTTTGGGTTGATCCCTCCCTTTAAAGAACTCATAAATCATATGAAGAATATATTATGTGACATCAGACACTTTTTAAATGCTTTTTAATCTTATAAGAAACTCCATTTTTCTCTTTTTATCACTCAATCCAATTTCTACCTCATCTTTATTGCTGTTTCTGTGACACGCTTCAAAGAACAAGCAACAATGACTCTACTGTGGATTCTGAACGCTAACAAAATTGAGTTGCTTCAATGCAACCAGTTTTGTATTTCAGTGTTCCTTGCTTGAAAGAGAGACAGACAGAAGCTCCATATAAATTGTGCAGCCAAACTGAGTTTTGCTGATTCAGCATCTGACACACTTCCTGTTCCCCCAGCTGCCGTGTGCGCTGGCGTGACATAATTGACCAATGAATCGCACTGCCACATTACCACATAGTGACCCGTCGGGAACAGCATCGGTGTCTGTACGTTCTGTAGTCATGCTTGAGCAGAGATCTGTGGGTAGACATCGCCATGAGGACTACAAATACTCAAACCACTAATTGAATGAGGACGCAAGTGCCGGCCGGGGACATTTGTCATGGTGCCACCAGGCGTCTGCTCAAGCAAAACTAAAACCTGTGCGTTCTGCCAGTGTTGCATAATCTTTTATGAGTTTAATGGCATCATTCAAGAGCCACAGATTCTGACGCAATCAAGTGATCACCAGGGAGAGATCCTCATGAGAGAAAGAAAGACAACGGTAATGCTGTTATGTCAGAAAATTATATATAAAAAAACCTGAAAAATGGCTTTTTCATGTTCTAAAAATATATATTTGCCTGTATTTACAGCACTTTTTATTGATTTTCATGTGCAACTGGTGTACCATAACTTTATAATAATGGAATTTATTTTATCAGTACTGGGGTTGAATGAAAATGCTATTCTTAAAATATTAATCTTTGGCCTGTAACTCGTCCGGCATGATTTGTGCTACAGTCATGATACCAAATTGTGTGGAGTATTGAGAACAGTGTTTTTTAGTAGTATACAATAATGTAATAGGGTCATTCCGTGTCAACTTAACCAGAGGTCCTTGGCTAAAATTTGTCATTTTGTTAATATTTTTTCTGTACAAAGACAAACATAAATAGTGATGAAATCCAAAATATTAAATGTCACAAATGTATATTTACTGAGTAATCCACTGTTTTGTAGAGGGGGGTCAAAATTACCATTTTCACCTGAGATTGAAGCCAATTTACAGGGGTGTAAAAATGACTGTCAGTATCATTATTTTATTTTTACACAGAGATTGGTAGGTCCATTAGTAAAATCTGTTGACTTTAGCAATCTTTGTTTCATTATATGCCAACAGTGATGGTTCGAAAATGGGAAATTTTGCCTCAAGTTTGCATGCCTGTAACTCAAGTAGTATTAAAAATATCTTAATATCTTTTTAGATTCTTAATGTCATTTTAGATTCTTGTTCTTATGAATCTTAATTTTTAAGGCCCTATATGGTTAAATCCCATAGATATAGTGATGTCAATGCGGTAACGTGTAGTATCGATACTGCGTATTTGAACTCTTGGTAGCTTCAGAAGCTGTTAAAATGAACAAAATCCATTCTTCCAAATATCTCTAAAACTAATTAAAATATAGATTCTTATAAGTGCACTTTTGAGAGCAAGTTAATGTGCCTCAACTTAACCATTTTCAACTTAAAACATAACTCAGAGAGAATTCTTTTGGTAGAGGGAAATAAGATATATTTATAGTTTAAACATTATTTATTCTTTAGACATTCCTCTTTAAATGCAATAAGTATCAGCTTTCTGCAAAGTGAACCACATTTGGTTTTCGATCACTGAAAATGGGTAAATTTCAACAATTTGAACATAGAACTGCTTTGAGATCCCCATCTCTATTGGACTGAACTATATAGGGCCTTGGAAATTAAGATTTCAAAAGGAAAGTTTATTAAGAATGAGAATCTAAAAGAATAAAAAAAATAAAATAATGATGCTGCCAGTCATTTTTACACCCCTGTAAATTGGCTCCAAATCTCAGGTGAAAATTGTCATTTTAACGCTCCTCTACAAAATAGTGGATTACTCAGTAAATATACATTTTTTTGACATTTAATATTTTGGCTTTCATCACTATTTACGTTTGTCTTTGTATCAAAAATTTGAGCCTAGGAAGTTTCCGAAATCGGTTGATTTGACACGGAATGACCCAGAATTAATTTATATTTTAATTTGAAATTTTAGTTTTAGCTTTTGGCATTTTTTAAAAGATGTAATATAAGTCTAAGGTGTCCCCTGAATGTGTCTGTGAAGTTTCAGCTCAAAATACCCTGTACAATTTTTTAAATAAATTTTTTAACTGCCTATTTTGGGGCATAATTATAAATGCGCCGATTCAGGCTGCGGCCCCTTTAATTGCTCGTGCTCTCTGCCCCCTCCTGAGCTCTCGACTCTATCATTGCATAAACAAAGTTCACACAGCTAATATTACCATCAAAATGGATCTTTACAAAGTGTTCGTCATGCAGCATGTCTAATCGCGTAAGTACAGTGTTTATTTGGATGTTTACATTTGATTCTGAATGAGTTTGATAGTGCTCCGTGGCTAAAGCTAACATTACACACTGTTGGAGAGATTTATAAAGAATGAAGTTGTGTTTGTGCAAAATGGTACCTCTGGTTTATTCTAAAACACATTTTAAATGCTCTATTGTTAAGACCTGTATTTTACTGTAAATTACACATCACCCTCAATTCAATTTTTCCTTGATCATACCATGCTAAGAACCTGATAAGGTAATCCCTAGTAAACCGCTCATAATAACTCTCATTACATTCTGTTAAAAACTTCACCGGAGATCAAACCTAATCCTAATCCTCACTGAGACTGAATATTTGTTAACATATCTGGATGCCGGAGACTCATTAGTGGCCTAGTGTGCCAGAATGTTACATCACACAGCTCTCTCACTCTCTCTCTGACCCTTCCTCTTCCATATTTCATCCATGTAGTCATTTCATGTTTCTCTCTCTTCAGACTCAGTCAGGGTAAGCCTTTATTGTTTAAACTGAGCACAAAGCGGCTGTATTGGTGTGTTTTTGTGTGAGCTTTTGTTCTACATCTACCTATGCTGTCATGAAGACAAACATTTCTGCACTTTACCCCAGAACATAGAAGACACAATCAGGCTGTGCTGACAGACCCACTTTTTTTCCTCCCTCTTCTCTCTTTTAAACAAACTTAGACTTTTTGCATCTTCGACTGAAGGCAGAGCGCCAGGAAGGGAAGGGAAGGGAAGGAAGCATATAGGATTCCTGGACAGCCATTTCGACTCAAAAGCTTGACTGGGCAAAAGCAGAGTGCTGGAACAATAGCATTCTTTAATACATAAAACCTGACATGTCTACAGGCCAGAGTTCTGACTGTTCAGACACCTCCACTGTAATCCAGAGTCCATTTGAGCATTTTTAACAGACTTAAGTAGATCAAAGAGTGGTTGTTTGACGCTTAAAAGCACAACCTTGACTTTTATGAAATGACCTGTACATACAGTACAACCATAAAAACCACACTTGTAAAAATGAACACTGGTAACCAAATTAAAATTGCTTGGGTGGTAACCTTAGAAATGCAGTATAGTGGGTTTTATGTAACCTATAGTTTCAAAAATAGATAAATCCATGAAATCATAGTACTGTGCTTATTGTAGTAGTTTACATGGTAAAAGTGGTAATACTATGATTGTAAAAGTAACATGGAAATTGTGCAGCCAAATGATAACTACAGTGTTAATGGTAGAGATATAGTACTAAAAATCATTCTAAATATAAAAGAGTAGTCCACACCACAAATATAACTATAATATTGTTGGAATCACTTTCAGAACGATTTTCTCCAGCTGGTGAACGATAAAAACATTGACAGCCAATCAGAATCCATCCTGCTTTAAAAAGCGTGAGCATTTAAAATGCACGCGCTTAGAATAAACAGAATGTTATTGTCCGTTGGTGTGGATGTTAATGTAGTTTATTATTAAAGATATTTTTTATTTTACAGATAAATAAATTTAGATATAATAATCAACATTCAAAAAAAAAAAAAACATGTAAATTGTACACAAGGCAGGTTTTGCATTAACTTCTAAATCTAATTATAAAATTATTTTCTACTCCAATTTATTTTTGAAATGATCATTTACACACTGTCATAACTTCTTTTCATGACAAATTTAAGACAATACTAACAGGTAAAGTAAATATAATGAATATATAAACTAATGTAGTGCATAGACTTGTACCGATATTCGGTAATGCGATAAATCGCGATAATGAATAAGCACGATATCGGCACTTCAGAATACTGTAAATAATAATTTATTACCAATTATTAATTTTTTTATAAGGCAATTAAGAATACTTTACCCATCAATCATATAAAATGCACAACGCCACTGTATTCTGCGTCAAAAGGACACGCGCTCAGATGTAAACAATCCCAACGTGCACGAGAAGCACATGGCGGAACCAGTGAAGGAGACGAGCTGAATGAAAGTGCGCGTTCACTCTCTGACAGCAGAGGGCGCTGATGGAACAGCAGCATGCAGCGGTTACCACGGAAACCGTGCAAACAAAGTAACTGCGCTAGTGAAGTTTTTAAAATGCTTCAAACAGCCATTCATTTTTTTGTAATTTCAGTGTTGTTCATCAAAGCACCAAATACTGAAAAAAGACTTAAAAGGATATTTATTTTCAAACCTAAACATTTTTATGTTTTAATCTGGACTACAACATGCCCTAATGATTAGAAATGTTCTGATTATTTGTTATTGTTCAGTAAAACTTTGAAAACATACAGCTTCATTAGTTAACATGTTAATTCATTATCACTAAACTGACAATAAAAATACTTATAAAGCATTAATTATTATTAATTAATGTTAATTTCTTAGTTACTGTTTAATAACATTGCTAAAATCGAGATAACTTAATGGACCTGAGATAAAACTAACAATGATCAGTTGTGTTTCTAAACTAACATTAACAGAAAATAACACTTTCTGTTACAAATGTAGCTATTGCTCAATCTTAGTTAATGCATTAAATAGAGTAAAGTGTTATCTGTTGTTCTTTATAGCCTCATTCTTTTGCATTTTAATCTGTTTGAAAATTTCAGTCAGAGTTGTTTTTGTTTTATTACAAAAAGAGTTCTTAAACCTGTTAAATTATGTTAAAAATTGTTTTGCAACTTATTTTAATACCGTGATAATACCGTATACCGTGATAAAAGCTTCATCAATTAATCGCAACATGAAAATTTGATACCGTCACATGCTAGTGCATATATTTAGTGAAATACTCCCTTCTAGAGTTAATTTCTCTAGTGAACTATCATGCTGTGGACACTAAATGACTTGCCTGAGGCAAATGTAATGCTATGTGATATATTATTCTCAAGTCTTTCCACAGCTGAAACACTGGTTGAGAGATTACATGTAAACATATCTATGCGTAGATTGTCTGTTCTTCTTCTTCTGCACTTTTTCCTCTTGTGGCTGTTAGCAAACAGCATTGCATTACCACGCGCCCCTTTCTGGATTCATCGTCTGAGACGTCCGTACCGTGACGGTTCAGGACGAATACATGTACCGCTACACCCCTACTAGTTAGTAAAATTTGTTAGTGTTGTTAGTACAGTTTATTTAAAAAAATTAATATTAGTATTGTATTGTATTAGTATTAGTATATTAGTATTAAATATAGTATTTGGCTTACTATGGTCAACTTTTGTAAAGTTTTTTAATTAATAATCACATTTTTACTTTTACCAATGAATAGTTCTACATTTTAATTGAATCCAGAATCTGATGCAAGATTTGACATTTTTGTTATCATAAATTGATATTTGGCTCTTTGTCAGTAGCCTTTCAGTCTTTTTTGTATTTATTCATGCGCATAGATTCAAATGTATTCATATGCATAGATTCAAATTTCAGATGTTCTTTTTTCTCAGACCTTTTACATAGAATTTACTTTTTGATTAACTTTCTTAATATTCTTATTAAAGATATGATTTTTTTTTAAATCTGGACGCCGTCCCAGACTGTTTGAGGAAGACGCTTTCTCTATCCGTGGACACTCATGCTGCTGTCATGACAACAGAATCGTTACCATAGTGCCACAGAATGACAGTCTCAAGCATTATCTGTGCTGATAGTATGCTGTGCTTTGATTGGCCGGGAGCGGTGATGCGATTTCATGGAGCAGGTCACAATGGTCACAGTGCTGTGTCAATGTTTCCGTGTGTGTCAAACAAGTCGGGATGGCCAATCAGTGCAGCCTCATTGCAAATACACACAAGCATTACATTAAGCACATAGAACAAATTAGTTTAACATATCCCGTGGCTCTCCTTCCGTCTTATCTGTATCTGTTCTCTCTTGCTTTATATGTTTGACTATGATTATGTAACACAGATGAGAGAAAGGCTTCTTGTGATGAATAGTACTTTAGGAAAATACACTCACAAGAAGACAAAGACTCATATCCTTTGCTTAATTAAAATGTACACTACTGAACCAAAACAATTATAGTTTTAGTTAACACTGACAACAATGGTGTGCGCACACTCTGAATGTTGGTTTCAAATGCCTTTTCTGTATTTTTTTCCCATCTCTGCCCTCTCTCTGTTTGCCGCTTGCCCTCTTTCTTTGCACAGTCTATTTACTCTCTTGATTTTATATGTAGAGTCTTGTTCTCTTTCAACAGAGCTGTGGAAGTAAGAAACCAACAAGTCCCAAAACAAAACTCTCCTTGTCTTTGTGTTGCTCAATCATTCCTCTCACAGTTTTTGCATCGTTGGAAAAACAACTTGACTGCAAATATCACCTGTTTGAGCAGTTGTGTGTGTGTGTGTGTCTGGGTGTGCAGAATCTTGGTAGTTCTTGGGTAGTGTTTTATAAACAGCACAGGTTTACATCAAGGCCGCAGAGTGGAGGCAAAACACGTCTGACCGCAAATACAACACCGTTTTGTGTATTTGTGGTGGTTAAGGGTAAGGGGTGGGATATCCTGAACAAACACACACCATGAAGAGAAGGAAGGAAGGATAGATAAAGTGCAAGGGAGGGTGAGAATGACAGGGAAAGAGATTTGGTGTGTCCAGGCTTTGGGCCACTGAACTGAAGTGACCCTTACACCCTTGTCATTATCGCCAGTTTAGAGAACACACACACGCATAGATAAAACAAACACAGCTTTCGTGGAACTCCTTACCTTTCACTGTAACAGGAACAAAAGACTGGGAGAGACTTTCAAAATAAACCCAAGCAGAGAGACTCAAAATCGACCTGTAAAATCAATGTTGCGCCCTTTAAAATATACATTAAACACACTATGAGGCTTTTATTACATTATCTATCTAGGATTTTCCTTCTCTTTGTGCTTGTTAGGCAATTTCTGAGGCAGCAGTGTCTCTAAAATAATGACTGCTTTTTTAAACATATTTTCACTTGCCTGCTACTGGTTAAATAAACTGATAGGCCCGCCCCCAGACGCATGCCATTGGTTGAGCGACTGTTGCTGTGCAGAATTAAGCTACAGATGGGTTACCTAGTTAGCTCTGCATATTAACCTGAAATTGGAGAAAGTATTTTAACATAAAAATACACACTTCAATAATAAAAAGTTTAATTCTATCAGGATATTTTCTAGCCTGACTTCGTCATACTCATATTCTAGGCAGAATGTGAGTCTGATACTGCTCCATTGCACTTGAATTATGGGGCGTGTCTTAACCGAACCAGTAAAAAAAAAACTCTGCACTCAATTGGATAGACCTACAACCAATCAGAGCAACGCAGTAAGTGACGTATGTTGAACTTGTACTTAAACTTTTGCCAAATCCCGTTGGAAGGACGGCAAACACATCTTTCCCATCGACAAATGCCGTGATTGCGGTTCTTTGTTCGTCTTTTAAAATTAATGCGCTGTCGATTTCTTTTATTACAGACGTGATAGCGGAATCTAAACATCTTACTTCTCCAGCTGCAGTCATCGTTGGTGAAAATCGATTCAACCCAATCGCTCTTTGATGACGTGGGTGGTTACGTAACCGCAGATAGCCTGTCCATCATCGATTAAAGCCCGCCCTGGCAATTTGATTGGCTCGGCCTTCTGGGAGCCGAGCATAATTACTCCACAATGGATCGAGTCCAGACCGAACTTCCCGTCCAAAAAAATGTTGTGGGCGGGGTTCGGGCTGGCACCCAGGCTAGATATTTTCATCATATTCATGATAAATGTTCTTGTTGTTCCTCAGGCAAAAGGAATGAAGATGTCAAGACACATATCAACAGGACCAAGCTCATTTATTCCAGAAAATGAGGTAAAACTAATAAAAAATATTATTATGTTTCTTTGTGCAGAGATGGTACAATGGTAACACCATGTTTCTTTGGTTACTCCATGTATATATACTACAATTCAAAAGTTTGGGATTTAGCAAGTTTTTTTATGTTATGTGTTTTTGTTGTTGTTGATAACTGTTTATTGAGTTTTTCTTTCTTTTCTTTTTTTTAAAGGCAAAGAAATTAAAGAATAAGTTTTTTATGTTTTTGAAAGAAGTCTTTTATGTTTACCAAGGCTGCATTTATTTTATTAAAAATACAATTTTAACAGTAATATTGTGAAATAGTTTAACAATTTAATAAAAATAACTGTTTTGATCTATTTTAAATCTATATATTGATGGCAAAGCTGAATTTTCAGCATCACTATTTCAGAAATCATTCTAATAGGCTGATGAAACATTTATTATCGATGTTGAAAACAACTGCTTAATATTTTTGTGTATATATACATTATACATTTATTTCAGGTTATTTTGATGACTAAAAAGTTAAAAAGAACAGCATTTATTTAAAATAATATAAATCTTTTGTAACATTACAGGGTTAGTTCACCCAAAAATGAAAATTATGTCATTAATGACTCACTCTCATGTCGTTCTACACCCGTAACACCTCCGTTCATCTTCAGAACACACTTTAAGATATTGTAGATTTAGTCCGAGAGCTTTCTGTCCCTCCATTGAAAATGTATGTACAGTAGACTGTCCATGTCCAGAAAGGTAATAAAAACATCATCAAAGTAGTCCATGTGACATCAGTGGGTTAGTTAGAAGTTTTTGAAGCATCGAAAATACATTTTGGTCCAAAAATAACAAAAACTACGACTTTATTCAGCATTGTCTTCTATTCCGGGTCTGTTGTCAATCCGGGTTCACGACTCCGCAGTGACGCTGCTGACGTAAGACGCTACTGACGTGTTATTTGGTGCGCCTGAGCTTCGTTTACAGTCTGAGGGAGACGCACGCTGTATTCAAGCTATTCTACATTGTATTTTGGTATTGCTATATTTTTTAAAATGGTGCGGATGTCCTAATTGCCAAAAAAAAATGACGTAAAAGTGCATTACCAATAGAATCAATTCAATTGGAATCAAATCAATTCAATGGAAAGGATTCCGGAAGAGGATACAATGCTGAATAAAGTCGTAGTTTTTGTTATTTTTGGACCAAAATGTATTTTCGATGCTTCAAAAACTTCTAACTAACCCACTGATGTCACATGGACTACTTTGAGGATGTTTTTATTACCTTTCTGGACATGGACCGTATACCGTACATACATTTTCAATGGAGGAACAGAAAGCTCTCGGACTAAATCTAAAATATGTTAAACTGTGTTCCGAAGATGAACGGAGGTCTTACGGGTTTGGAACGACACGAGGGTGAGTCATTAATGACATAATTTTCATTTTTGGGTGAACTAACCCTTTAACAATTAACAGTTATTAAGCTATTAAAAGTATTAATTTCGTTTGAATAGTTTATGGGTTCATTCAGGCCACTTTCACACAGCAGCAGAATACGTTTGTGAGTCCGGCTTGCGCATGTTTTACATTGAAGCTGCTGTCGGTTAATGAAGATTTGATGGATGAACTCGTGGCTTATCTTGACACTGTCCTGTCTAAAGTGATAAGACTTTTCAGTATTATGTACATCGCCTTCTTTTAAATGACTTTGGTCACTCTTGCTATGGTTACTAGTAAGAGAATACGGGCTTGACTCTCGTTGCACGTTCATACAGACAGTGTTCCAGACGCTACTGTAAACTGCTGTTTGAACGAGACATTTTGAGACTCACACATGTCAGCAAATGTGGTTATCAATCCCAAAAACTGACAGTGTGAACGTGGCCTCGGACCCGTAGTATATGTCAAAATACCACAGTATACTTTTTTTCTCTCTTCTCTCACACACTCACACGATCGAGTTCATCCAGCTCGAGTCAGTTGGTGTTCATTTCATTTTTGTTTTGAGTTCAGCTGGTTCAGGAGATGATTTTCACTGAATCCAAGTTAAGCGTGCCGGGAGATCTAAGAAAGTGTATTTGGATTGTAAATTGAATTATAGCATCTGTCCTCACTTCGTTGAATTAAGATGAACCTGAGCCAGAGTTCAAATCTTTCTTGGCTCTGATTCATAGCATCGCACATTGGTGCCTTCTCATGTTGCAAAATCAGACAGGCTTTTGTTCTATACTCCACACATTTAATTTGCATTACCATCTGACCACAGTACTATGTAAGGAAAATACAGTCAATATGTTGTACTGTAGTGAAATGTCCTATGTTTGCCCTCTCAGATCATCGGAGCCATGCCTCTGAGTGATTCCACAGTGATGTTCATAGACGAAGAGTTCAGCGGCCGCGTGGACAACCTGACGCAGGTGATGGGGCTCCACCCGCATTATCTGCAAGCCTTCCTGCGCTGCCACTATTACCTCTTGAGGATGGACGGCCCCCTACCACTCCATTACAGACATTATATCGCTATAATGGTACAAATGCACACAAAAACACTTTCAAGGGAGACTTTATTAAACTGTATTTGTGAGTGATTTTTCTTCCGTATTTTCCAGGCTGCAGCACGGCATCAGTGTTCAGCGCTGGTGTGTCAGCACGTGCAGGAGTTCGAGCAGATAGGCGTGTGCTCTGATTGGCTGAGAGGTCTGGAGTTCTGCCCGCAACGACTTCGCAACCTCAACGAGATTAACAAGATCCTCGCGCACAGACCCTGGCTCATTACAAAGCAACATATACAGGTAACACACTAGCGATCGTGTTTATTGCTCAGTATTCCAGCTCATTTTTTAGCATTTAATAAAGTTTAATAATAAACACTCCAATAAAAATTATATGAGTTGAATATAAACATTTAAATTGAGTTTTTTTATATTACCTTTTTTATTGCATAATTATGGTTCTACTTCAATTTGTTGTTGAAATATAAAGATTTAAAAAAATTCAAACACAAATTAAATAATGCAGTTAAGTAAAAATATAGCTTTTCTGAGATAAATGTAATGTTATGTGACGTATCAAATGTTGATGATCTTACCATCTTTTGTTTCTCAGGCTCTGGTGAAGACAGGCGAGCACAGCTGGTCTCTGGCAGAGCTGGTTCATGCTGTTGTACTGTTGGCTCATTTCCATGCCTTGGCTAGTTTTGTGTTTGGTAGCGGAGTCAACCCTGACCCTGAGGTCACAGAGGTCAACGGGGTCACGGATGACCTTTGCCCTCCAGCCATGGCGGGTTTATGCACCTGCCACCTAACAAATGGCAACCAAGCCAACGGGAACCCCCTGCGTAACCCTAACACTGGGGTAGGAAAACATTATAGAGTATCCATGTTAGGGATGTGCTCGTAGCCGAATACTATGTTGGAAAGGAAATGACGCATTCTGCCGAGCCCTAAAAGGAACGTGGTGATGGAAAAAATACGAGATGGGAGAAAAAATATATTTTTAGTGTTTTTGAGTTCTCTCGCAGTTATATAGTTGGGTAATTATATTGTATATCATTTTGGGGTATCAGGGAGTTGTTATCAATATGCGGGATATTGAAATCGCACGCTTTTTACTTTCACGATCACGCGTACTCTGTGTATAGGGAGCGGAGGTAGTGACCACACATTTTACAAGATAAGATATTTGTCAATGACCCTCAGGATGTGTTGCGCACCAGTATCTTCATGTGATAAGTGAAATCTGATGTACTGTAATGTAACCGACTACTGCAGTAAACCTAACTATGTCCCTTTAGGGGCTCCGTAGAATGTGTCTGAATTCGGATTTAGGCTTTAGGCACAATGCTAAACAATCTGTTTTTGTATTTGCATGTCAGAAAAACATGCTCAGATCACATTCAGATGAAAAAATAATAAAAAAAAACAAAAAACAAATAATAGTTCTATACTATATATTGTACATAAAATTATATAAATTATATATATATATATATATATATATATATATATATATATATATATATATATATATATATATATGTATGTAGTGGTGTTTTCTTTACCAAGAAAGTGGCAAGATGAAAACCACTATTTTCCGTTTCAAACTTTCACATAGCATCTTTTGGATATAAAAACATTAAAAATTCAAATCTACATTTTGATTTTAAAAAGTTTATTATAAAAACGTGTTATTTTTTTCCCAAAATGCAATAAATCCATGACACTTTTTTTCAAAATGCAATTAATCTATCAATGTAAAAGTGATTTTCAAATTGAAAATACACAACAAAGTAAATTTATTCACATGACAGAGTCTAAACTTTGCCAATATTTATATTATATACAGACATTTTACTAAAAATAGTACATTCAGCCGTCGCTCCCAAAATTGATTCAACGGGTCATCTTGTTAATGTTATAAATTATTTGTCATTACCGATTAAAGAGCATCTGGCGCCACCGCACAGTTAAAATAAACACATTTGCCCAGTACATTGGTATTAAAAACGCCTTTTTAAAAAAGCCTTCAATGTTTACAGTGCGTGGAATCGAGCGCTGTGATTGGTTGAGCGGATATATCGTGTTTTGCAGAAAAAGGAGACTGCCGTTTGTTGCGTTTTGGGAAGAAAGGGAGAAAACATGACAGAATAACACGACGGATATCGCATTTTGCCCAACATTAATAAATTACTTTTTAATACCGACCAGATACAATACTGATTTTGGTGGAAACTCAATTTTTTCGAAAATGGCGTTTATCGCGTTTTGGAACCAAACTCTTTATATGTATAAAATACCTTACATTATAATATTATACATATACATTTTTTATTTATTTATTTTTTTTTAGGGTGTGCTCTTTAAAAGTTTTATGACATTCATCTGTATATTAATTAAATGCGTATTCTGTGCAGTGTGTGATTCAAGATTTGTTTGGACAGCGTTTTTAAGTGTAGCATCTCATTTTTTAAACTCCATTCTCGTGTATTTTAGAGCGAGCTGGAAGCTCTGATGGAGAGAATGAAGCGACTGCTGGAGGAAAGAGAAGACGATGATGCGTCAGAGGAGGAGATGTTCACTCGCTTTGAGAAAGAAAAGAAAGAGAGTCTTCTGGTGGTGTCTGCAGGTATTACAACACAGATACTTTCTACCCATCTTCTCTTCTTCAGTTTCATACTACAACATATTTTCTTTCATCATGATATTACATACTAATATAAGCTGAAACTTTTAAATATGTGGTAAAGTGGGAATTAATATTAAATACTGTCATGACTGTCATCATCTACTCAGCTAGGATTTTATTTGCCAAGCTTGAATTTGAACTATTGCTTGAAAACAAAAAAATGATCTAGCAATCTTTTGTTTTTGCGTATTTGTATTAAAATGTTGTGCTTTGCATATTCAGGGTTTGTTGAGGAAGTGGTGCCCCCTTCTCCCGTGGCTCGGTTTGTAGACGACCCGTCGTTTGGATACCAGGACTTTGCACGACACGGAGAAGACAACCCACCCACATTTAAAGCACAAGTATGACAATCACATACACACATAAACAGCATTTCAATACCCTATTGAGAATGAATGATTGATCATATTCGATCTTGTTCACTCTATAGGACTACTCATGGGAGGATCATGGTTTCTCTCTGGTGAACAGGCTCTACTCTGACATTGGTCACCTATTGGATGAAAAGTTCAGGACGGCATGTGATCTGACCTATTACAACATGGCCAGTCACGAGGGGGTGGACACCAGCATGCTGCGCAGGGCTCTATTCAACTACGTCCACTGTATGTACGGAATCAGGTACGTCCACGAGTGCGTAATTAGCATTATCATATTTCCATTTTTTCAGTTTTCTGTTTACTCCAACTTAAGTTCAAATTTGTCTACCTTTTCATCGAATATTTATATTTTATTTCAGCTTTATTTCAATGAACGGAACTATTTTTAACAATAACAACAATGGTGTGCTCTATTGTAGACTGCACATTTTGGCAACTGTAGTAGGTAATCCGGGTCTCCCCTGCTTACAGATAGTAGAATGCAACTGTAAATCATAGTGTACACTATGTATGCCCATAGCGCCCCCTAGTGTACAAGCACAGTACAACCAGGAGTACTGAACCCGGCCCTTTACTGCCTAGTATTGAAACATGAACATGTTTTCATACTGTGTGTCTGCAGATACGACGATTACGACTACGGTGAGGTGAATCAGCTGTTGGAGCGCAGTCTGAAGGTTTACATCAAAACAGTGACATGTTATCCAGAGCGAACCACTCGCCGCATGTACGACAGCTACTGGCACCAGTTCAGACACTCCGAGAAGGTAAGTTATTTTTTCATGTGAAGTTTTTATTATATTATTATTTTCTAAATATGTTGATATTCTTAATTACTCTTTTTTTTGTATACAGGTTCATGTGAATTTGCTTCTAATGGAGGCTCGAATGCAGGCAGAGCTGCTCTATGCTTTGAGAGCCATCACTCATTATATGACCTGACCAATCAGACTTCACCATTTATATGACCTGACCAATCAGACTTACTCACCCACAATATGACCTTTATTGCTCATATGACATTATTATTATGGCGAAATTTAACCTAACATATAGTTTTGAATTTTTACAATTGTGCCCAAAATTGTGTATACTTTTTCTTGAACTGTTCAAATCGCTAACTAAATGAAGGACATTTGAGTATAGAGCATTCTGGGTATAATCACAAACTTTAAATTGGGCTCTAAGGGCATGTTTAAATCATTGGTCATCAAGAATTGTGGGTGGGCAGAAATGACTTTTGCTGGATTAATATATAATCCTTAATGGTCAGACAAATCCCCTTGGACTTGACCTGGTCAATAAGGCGATCATTTATGACATGACTTGACAAATCACATTTTAATGTGCAATACTTTCTCATTGAAATCTCAATTATACTGTAAGCTGAAATACTGGAGGACTGAGTTCATAATTTTTGAAACAGGAAGTTGTCATTTTTTTTCTTTTTTGCACATTTGAGAAAAACTGTATTTTGGAACAGAGTACGGTTTTCCTTTTGTAAGATCATAAATGACTAACAGAATGTGAGATTTTTTTTTCTTCTTTTTTTTAAAATCCCTTTTTTTCATTTTCATGTATTGTTTATTTCATATTGAATGTATTGTTTATATTTTTTTGTAGTTTGTTTCTAAACCTTTTCAGATAAATTTAGTTTGGTTTAGTTGTTTACCTGGAAACTAAGGCTTTTGTAGCATTATTACTGTACTATCAGTCCTTTACTATTTCCTTTCAATCTCAGTGTTATAATTCTACAGAAGAGGATTGGGGCCAAGCAATAATAAAAAAATAAAACCATCTCGAGATTAAAGTTGTGAAATTTTTAGAAAAATCTTGTTAAATCACGAGAACAAATTCGTTAAATTATGAGGAAAATGTCGTTAAATTTCGAGAAAAAACTCATTAAATTACAAGAAAAAAGTCGAGATAAAATGTTGAGAATAAAGTAATTAAATTACGAGAAAAACGTTAAATTATGAGAACAAATTCGTTAAATTATTAGAAAAATGACGTTAAATTTCGAGAAAAAAACTTTTGAGGAAAAAGTCGAGATAAAATGTTGAGAATAAAGTCATTAAATAACGAGAAAAAACTCGTTAAATTACGAGAACAAATTCGTTAAATTACAAGAAAAAACTTGTTAAATTATGAGAACAAATTTGTTAAATTCTGAGAAAAATGTCGTTAAATTACAAGAACAAATCCGTTAAAGTATGAAAAAAAAGTCGTTAAATTACAAGAACAAATTCGTTAAATTATGAGAAAAAGTCGTTAAATTACGAGAACAAATTCGTCAAATTATGAGAAAAATGTCGTTAAATTTCGAGAAAAAAAGTCGAGATAAAATGTTGAGAATAAACTCGTTAAATTATGAGGAAAAAAGTCATTAAATTACGAGAAAAATTTCGTTAGATTTCGAGAAAAAAAGTCGAGATAAAATGTTGAATAAACTCATTAAATTATGAGAAAAAAGTTGTCAAATTACGAGAAAAAAGTCGTTAAATTACGAGAAAAATGTCGCTACATTTTGAGAAAAAACTCATTAAATTACGAGAAAAAAGTCATTAAATTACTCATAATTTAACAAATTTGTTCTCATAATTTAATGACTTTATTCTCAACATTTTATATCGACTTTTTTCTCGAAATTTAACAACTTTAATCTCGATGGTTTTATTTTTTTATTATTGCTTGGCCCTAATCCTCTTCCGTAGAATTCAGATAACAACATTATTATTTTTTTTTTTATCATTATACGTTACTGCCAGCTGCAATAGCTCTACTAATCACATCTTGTAACTTTATTTCTGTATGTGTGAGCTTCAACATGTAGCGTGTCTTATTTCTGAATGTGTCTGCGTAGGACAAAGTGTTTGCACATCTGTTGTGCGTCTCTTTGCACTGGTGTGCCTCTGTGAAAGAAAACCGTGCACATGAGCGCGAGAGAGTTCATATGTGTGAGTGTTATGTGCAGGATTGCCTGTAGGGAGCGTCTGAAAACTAACTACTTTTGATACTATTACTGTCCATCAAAGCATTTCTCAAAGGTTTATTTATATCGCTTTAAGAATCATTGCTTCATATTTGCACAACTCTAATCAAGGTGCAGCATCAGTATCCTATCAGTAAAAAATAGATTAAGATTGTGTCTGAAAATAAATGTATAGTGAAAAGATAAGCTTTATAGAATGAGACAAAGTGTTGCCAATCTTTTAGACAGTGCCTTATTCATGTTTAGAAACACAGGTTTAGTGATTTAGTCATAGGTACACCAGAGATTGTTACAAATGTATCACTGGAGTAGGTGAAACTGTCATCAGAGTGCCTTTCAAACTTAGCTGTAGGTGTTTCAAAGTGTATGCAGCAGATATTATGGAAAAAGTCCTTTGAAAAATGGGCATATGTATCTGTTGCATTTTCTATATGTGATTATTCCGATCAAGGTGGTGCTATGAAGCTTTCATGCTCTCCACTCATAATAAATTTATACATTTCCAAAATGGCAGCACTGGAACTTCTCTCCAGTGGCTAATTCACATACCTGTATGTTTCAATAAAGTTTCTAAACAAAATCAGTCTATGAATGATTTTTTTTGTGGCTAAAGGTCTAAAAAAAGTATCTTCTGTTGCAAAACATGCAGCAGGTGTAAACAAATGAAATTCATATTTGTCGATTTGATAAGTAGTAACAGCAGTGACCTTCAGTGTGACATGGTTTAGTTTATATATATTTATATATATATATATATATATATCTCCATCCTCGATCAGGCATAACATTATGACCACCTTCCTAATATTGTGTTGGTCCCCCTTTTGCTGCCAAAACAGCCCTGACCCGTCGAGGCATGGACTCCACTAGACCCCTGAAGGTGTGCTGTGGTATCTGCACCAAGATGTTAGCAGCAGATCCTTTAAGTCCTGTAAGTTGTGAGGTGGAGCCTTCATGGATCGGACTTGTTTGTTCAGCACATCCCACAGATGCTCGATTGGATTGAGATCTGGGGAATTTGGAGGCCAAGTCGACACCTCAAACTCATTGTTGTGCTCCTCAAACCATTCCTGAACCATTTTTGCTTTGTGGCAAGGGCATTATCCTGCTGAAAGAGGCCACAGCCACCACACGGGCCAGCCTTCGCTCTCCACGTGCATCAATTAGCCTTGGTCACCCCATGACCCTGTCACCAGTTCACCACAGTTCCTTCCTTGGACCACTTTTGATAGATACTGACCACTGCAGACCAGGAACATCCCACAAGAGCTGCAGTTTTGGAGATGCTCTGACTCAGTCGTCTAGCCATCACAATTTGGCTCTTGTCAAACTCACTCAAATCCTTACGCTTGCCCATTTTTCCTGCTTCTAACACATCAATTTTGAGAACAAATTGTTCACTTGGTGCCTAATATATTCCACCCACTAACAGAGATAATCAGTGTTATTCACTTCACCTGTCAGTGCTCATAATGTTATGCCTGATCGGTGTGTGTATATATATATATATATATATATATATATATATATACACTGCTAAAAAGCCAAAAGGTGATTAAAAATTGTGAACCTAAAATAAAAATTTAAAGAAATGGTGACTATTTTTGGTATTTTTATTTTTTACTTCAATAACTAAGATACATTAAAGCAAATGCTGACTAGTTACATTCCCTAAATCATAGACTTTCCTATATACATTGATCATTTCAACCTGTATGTTAAAAAAAAGAAGAAAATTTGGTTTACACAACAGACAAGTTAACCTTTTTTTATATACCTATATAATTTATTTTCTTTATTTCCTCAGTGCATTCAGCAAATCAGCCCAAACTAATTTCAATGTTATTAATTTGGATGATCACTGATAATCATGACCATGTTGTGGTCAATAGGTTAATAACACCTTCCATTCTTCATGTAGCATACAAGAAATTTTTGTTTTTGCTTATATTGGACCTTCAACAGGCCAACAACATGCCCATATTAAACAATACGCAACATTTGTCATTTAAATTCAGCTGTCTCAACTTACTCTCAAACATTTGATTAAGATTGTCCAGACACCGGGTTAGGCATGGTGATGTCCGGCAGCAGGTGACAGCTCGTAATGATGTCAATCTTCTCAGACACTGACTTCAGGTCCTCTAGAATGAGTCTAATGCTGTGGGACGCGTTGATGATGCTTGTCTGAGAGTTGTTCAGATGAGCAGTGGCCTGTCTTATGTCCCTCGCAGCGTTCTGATACACCTGTTTCAGGCTTTGATTGACATCAGTGCACAATCGTGCATTGCTCTCCTGCAGTTTCTGCTGGAGTAACGTGTTAAAACGACCTGACTCAGGTCTGGACACAGGCGACAAACTGTCCTCCTGTCCGCACACTGTCGCAGGTGTGTTTCTGATCACGATGAGCGGAGGAAGATCCTTGCGGAGCATCTGTTGTTGGCTTTCAGAGGCCAGTCTGCGCGCTCTCTCCTCCTCATCCTCGCTGTCTGTCTCGGGTGCCTCTCCTGCCACCTTCATCCCTGATGATGATGATGATGATAACGCAAGGACAGGAGGGGCAGAGGTGATGTACACTTCATCATCCGAATCAGTTTCTGATGCTTCTCCCTGTACCACAATTTGAAATTTGTTGCTTGCCATTATTGCACACCTGGAAGATACATTTAAATCAGTTGATTACTCAATAAGCTTTACGAAAAAGTATTTTACCATGGTATAATATGGTGTATACATTATATACATACCATGATTACATTTCATACTTTATAGGCCTACATTTACATTTTATTCTACGTCAAGACACTTTTACATTTTACATTCATTTACATACTACTTCTACTTCAGGTATTTAAAGAAATATAATCAGCCTGAAATCGGCTGCCCCACGGCGCCTGCGGCTCAGACTCCGGGCCGATTGTGGCACATGTATATTTGTTACGGCTGTAAAGCACCGGGCCGATTGCTGTTCACAGTAACTGGCCCAACTTTGGCTGTAGAAATCTGGGCCACTTCTGCCAGTGACTTGGCTTGTTCACTCACAGATGGTATAACGTAGCAATAATTATCATAAAGTTGACTAAAATGACACATTTTAACTAACGAATTTGTCAAAAACATGTTTGCGGTAAAACTTAAAATAATAAAAGTGCCGTATAAGACAGAAAATTCTCCAATATGTATAATATCAAATCTATTTCTAAGTAGGCTAATTCAGCAATTCATTATTTTATACGTTTTTAAGTATTTTAAACATCGATGTTGTACGGTACCTGCAGAGATTTATATTAACCTCTTTTCTCAGCATAAATGACTGTACCCTCCCGTGAGGTGCATGCAGAACTCGGGACGTTTTAAGACGTTTAATGTGAAAAGCTTAACATGGTTTAATTTACTAAGGCAGTGTTATTAACAAACTAAACTTAGTAAACACTAAACTAATAAATCATGCTATGTACAGAAAAGCAGATGAGCCCAGAATATGAATGCAACACGTTTAATTAAGCATTTTACTCCCTTAAAGGATTAGTTCACTTTCAAATAAAATTTCCTGATAATTTACTCACCCCCATGTCATTCAAGATGTTTATGTCTTTCTTTCTTCAGTCGAACAGAAATGAAGGTTTTTGATGAAAACATTCCAGGATTATTCTCCTTATAGTGGACTTCAAAAACCTTCCCTATTCTACTTAAGGAACGAACGCAGCGCCAGTTCCATTTTTTTTCCTGTAAGTAGAATAGGGAAGACGTAGGACATACGGTGTAAGCTTTTTGAAGAATACAAAAGTGCGGTTTTGGCAGAAGCACTTGGAAGGCGATCATCTGTTTGTATAAAGCATATACATTTGTATTTTTTTTTTTTTTAAATGACCGATCGTTTCGCTAGATAAGACCCTTATTCCTCGTCTGGTATCGTTTAAAGCTCTTTGAAGCTGCACTGAAACTGTAATTTTGACCTTCAACCGTCTGGAGGCCATTGAAGTCCACTATAAGGAGAATAATCCTGGAATGGTTTCGTCAAAAACCTTAAAGGTGCCGTAGAACATCTTTTTAAAAGATGTAATATAAGTCTAAGGTGTCTCCTGAATGTGTCTGTGAAGTTTCAACTCAAAATACCCCATAGTGTTTTTTTATTAATTTTTTTAACTGCCTATTTTGGGGCATCATTAAATATGAGCCAATTTAGGCTGCGGCCCCTTTAAATCTCCTACTCCCCGCCCATGGATCTCGCGCTCGCCTTTAACAGCATAAACAAAGATCACACAGCTAATATATCCCTCAAAATCTTTACAAAGTGTTCATCATGCAGCATATCAGATTATGTAAGTATGGTATTTATTTGGATGTTTACATTTGATGAGTTTGATAGTGCTCCGTGGCCAACGGCTAATGCTACACTGTTGGAGAGATTTATAAAGAATGAAGTTGTGTTTATGCATTAAACAGACTGCAAGTGTTTAATAATGAAAATAGTGACGGCTCTTGTCTCCGTGAATACAGTAAGAAACGATGGTAACTTTAACCACATTTAACAGTACATTAGCAACATGCTAACAAAACATTTATAAAGACAATTTACAAATATCACTAAAAATATCATGATATCATGGATCATGTCAGTTATTATTGCTCCATCTGCCATTTTTCGCTATTGTTCTTGCTTACCTAGTCTGATGATTCAGCTGTGCACATCCAGACGTCCTGCCCTTGTGTAATGTCTTGAACATGGGCTGGCATATGCAAATATTGGGGGCGTACATATTAATGATCTCGACTGTTACGTAACAATCGGTGTTATGTTGAGATTCGCCTAATCTTCGGAGGTCTTTTAAACAAATGAGATTTATATAAGGAGGAGGAAACAATGGAGTTTGAGACTCACTGTATGTCATTTCCATGTACTGAACTCTTGTTATTCAACTGTACCAAGATAAATTCAATTTTTAATTCAAGGGCACCTTTAATTTCTTTTTGACTGAAGAACGAAAGACATGAACATCTTGGATGACATGGGGGTGAGTAAATTAACAGGAAAGTTTATTTGAAAGTGGATTAATCCTTTAACGTGGCTTGATGTAAAAGACAGTGGCATTTAAAGACCAATTTAGTAAACACTATACTAACAAAGCATAATACACAGAAAAAACAGTTTGTGCAGAATTTTATCTTTTAATATCATTTAGTAGGCTCCATTAAGCTTTTTCTTTATAACGATTTTCTATGGGAGGAAAACACAACCAATCATATTCTGGGCTCATCTCCTGCTGTACATAGTATGGTTTATTAGTATGATGTTAACGGAGTTTGGTCTGTTAATAACACTGTCTTCTTAGCACATTAAGCTAGGTTAAGCGTTTTCCTGGTATAAAAATCGCGCATCCTGTATTGTTTGTCTACAGGAAACCCATACGCTTTTTGAAGGCGGAAGCCGGAAGCTAGATATTTTAGTTCATTTCATAACTTGTAAATTTTTTTTTTTTTTTTTATACAGAAACGCATCGCTTCGCTTCAAAAGGCCTTTATTAACCCTCCGGAGGATGGATGCTCTTTCTTCAGCTCATATTAATTGTTTCCCGTTCACTGCCATTATAAAGCTCAGATGCATCAGGATATTTATTAATATAACGTTACCTCTGATTGTGTTCATCAGAAAAAGAAACTCATATACGTTACACCCAGGATGGCTTGAGGGTGAGTAAAGCTTGGGGATAATTATCATTTGAAAGTGAACCAATCCTTTAAATTGTTTAACGCGTAACTTAGGTTTTGATATTAATTTTGCACAGTAGTTGTATTAAGAAAGCCATTCAAATCAAATGTGCGTGTTTTTTCTAACCTGCTGGTGTTTGTATCCACAATCCAAATGTCATAAGATCTGTCACGAGAAAGCAAACATGAAGCAAAAAGCAGCAGAAACAGCATCAGGACTTTAAAATAAAAGTCCATCAGAATCAGAAGTTTATACGAATTCAAAATAAAGGCCCCAAAGAAATATAAACATGCGACATAAAAATAAAATAATAAAATAAAATAAAATAAAATAAAATAAAATAAAATAAAATAAAATAAAATAAAATAAACAAAAAGGTGTCCTCCATCCTCCAAAAATCAGGGGGAAAAATCCTATCCTAAAAAATGCCAAAAGAATTGGAAATATGTGTGAATTCAAAATATAAGCCCTAAAGAATAAGAAGTTTGTGAGACATTATAGTAAATTCTAGTAATCAAAAGTCAGAAGAGAAGTATGCTGCTGAAAGTTTGTCAAATCAATGAATTATAATCACGAATAAATTAAGGAAATAAGCAATGCATATGAATGAATGAATGAATGAATGAATGAATGAATGAATGAATGAATGAATGAATATCCATGTAGAAAGTATAAGTTAAAATAGGGAAGGTTTGTTTGGCTATTGCATGTTTCATTATCTGGTGAATAACAGTAATGCTCAGAATTAGTGTGTAATCAGAATGATCTAAGAACTTTGGTCACTGGTTGCTCATTTACAGCACACACAGAAACTCTGTGAGGTGATTAGAGGAAGAGAGGAACAGTATTTCTATGAAAACAGATCTCATACACCTGTAAAGGTAAACAGTGCATGCAAAAATAGTAAAATAAAGTGTTCTTTTTAAAATAAGATACAGATTTTGAAGATGGAGACTCTGAAGCGATGGATGAGGGACTGGAAGTATCCGACATCTCTGTTATGCATCTATGGGTTCCTCAGCACAGTAAAGCCCTTAGAACCATTTCTCATTCCATTCCTAACTGGACCAGACAAGAACCTAACCATTGAGCAGGTATAGTGACCTTTTAAATGTTTAATTATTAACATAATGTTTTTGGATTGCAGAATCTAACTGCATGACTCATGGCATATATCAATCTCAGTTGAGCTTAAAGGAATGGTTCACCCAAAAATTAAAATTCTGTCATCTTTTACTCACCCTCATGTCGTTCAAAACCTGGAAGAGTTTGCCTCTATGCAACACAAATGAGGATAGTTTTGTCCATACAATGAAAGGATTGATGTTCTGGATCCCATTGATGTTAATTGTATGGACAAAAATATTCAAAATATCTTCTTTCATGTTACACAGAAGAAAGAAAGTCACAGATTTAGAATGAGGGTACGTAAATGACAGATTTTTCATTTTTGGGTCAACTATGCCTTTAAATGGTAAATTAATTCCAGAGAAAGCATAACCTTCTATGGTCAATTATTGTGATTCTGATATAGTTACTGAGTTAGATTTGTGCAGTGAAAAAAATAAGTATCAATACTGTTATAAAAATGCAGTGAATAGAAATAATATTTTAAATTATTATAATTTTTTTTACTAATATATTGTATATATTATTTTTATAATACGCTCTAAAAAATGCTGGGTTAAAAACAACCCAAGTTGGGTTGAAAATGGACAAACCCAGCGATTGGGTTGTTTTAACCCAGCAGTTGGGTTAAATGTTTGCCCAACCTGCTGGGTAGTTTTATTTAACTCAACTATTGTTTAAAAATACATACTGCTTACTTAAAATGAACCCAAAATATCTTGTAAATTAACATTTATTAATATGTTTAATAAATGAACATTTTAATTTAATTTTAGATTAATTTTAAGTCAGCCATATAGTCATTTTCAAACAATAGTTGGGCAAACATTTAACCCAACAGTTGGGTTAAAACAACCCAATCACTGGGTTTGTCCATTTTCAACCCAACTTGGGTTGTTTTTAACCCAGCATTTTTTAGAGTGTAGTATTATATATTTTTTGTCTTGTTCTTTAGTAATTATATTAATTATAATCACTTATTTATAAATAATTATAATGCATTTTTGCATTAATCAATTATTGTGATTCTGATGTAGTTACTGTGTTAGATTTGTGCAATAAACATTATCTATACTGCTGTAAAATATGCAGTGGATAGAAATAATATTTAAAAATCTATATTTGGCAAGTTGACATGGCATTTCAAATAGTAACAGCATTGTGGCATGCTATATTTAATCTAAAATTATAATTATTTTTATTTACATATTATATATATTATTATTTGTATAATATGGAGCCCCACACATGACACGCAAGAAAAAAAAAATTAAATTGTGCGCACAATTTACTATTTCGTTCCCTCGATGCGCAAGATTTATAAATCGAAGGAACACAATTATAAATCGTGCGCATGATTTAGCTTACTATTTTTTTTCCTGCATGTCATGCCCAGGGCTCTGTAGTATATCATTTCTATATTATTATTTCTATTATATTGTTTCTTGTTCTTTATTAATTATAGTAATTAAAGGTGCATTGTGTAAATTTTAGCGGCATCTAGTGGTGAGGTTGCGAAATGCAACCAACAGCAGCCCACCCCACCCATTCGCGTGATTTGAGAAGCTACGGTGGCCGTCAAGCCGACACAAGACAAAGATGTTGTCGTCTGAGACATTAGTACGTTAGCCAGTCAAGCAATGAGGTTTCTTCTTACTTCTCACAAAGAACGGTTTCTGCTTCTAGTAAACCAGATGACTACTACTACTACTACATAGGGCTGGGCGATATATCGCATGCGATTGTCATGCGCATTTCGTCAGTAAAGCCGGTTCCCTGATTACCGCTAAATCGCCATCACCTGCTTTCAAATGGAGCGGCATTTAATAGACAGAGCTGTAGTTCACTGATAAGCCACGCAATATCGTGTTCATTATCGAAGGCGATTCATCTGCAATATGAGCGCGATATTGCGTAGCTTTTCAGTGATCTACGGCTCTGTCTATTAAATGCCGCTCCATTTGAAATGGGTGATGGCGATTTAGCTGTAATCAGGGAACCGGCTTTACTGACGAAATGCGCATGACAATCGCATGCGGTATATCGCCCAGCCCTACTACTACATGTGTATTCAATGTAGTGACAATGCAAGCTGTCTCTAAAAACACGAATGATTTAGAAGAAGAACAACATACTGACTAAACGCACTCTGTAGAGTGTTTGTCCGTTTAGGGCTACTGTAGAAACATGCCGACGCAAAATGGCGACTTAACATGTAAGGGGACCCGCGGTGTATGTAGACAGAAATGACTCATTCTAAGGTAATAAAAACATAACGGTTCATTATGTAAGGTCTTTATACCCACTGAAAACATAGTTATGTATATTATATTGCATTTCTGTCAAAAGATCCTCCCAAATTTTACACATTTCACCTTTAATTATAGGCTACATGCAGTTTTTTTGCTTGAATCAATTGTTGGGATTGTAATAGTTATTTGTGTAATAAATCTAGTTTGTTGTTGGTGGTAAGTAGTTGTTTTTTCCCTCAAGGTAACCAATCAGATATTCCCAGTGTGGACGTACTCTTACCTGACAGTGCTGGTTCCTGTCTTCCTCCTCACTGATTGGCTACGTTACAAACCTGTGGTGGTCTTCCAGTGTTTAGTCCTGTTCATCACCACAGCAATGATACTGTGGTGTAAGGGTGTATCAGAGATGCAGGCCGTGCAGTTTACATATGGAGTGGTGACGTCCTGTGATGTTGCTTACTTCACGTACATCTACAGCATGGTGGAGTTGAAGCACTACCTGAAAGCCACCTCGTACTGCCGGACCGCACAGCTGCTGGGATACACTGTTGGTTCAGTATTAGGCCAGATCCTAGTCTCTTTTGAACTGATGTCCTACAGCTACATTCTAGTGTTTACACTTGTTCTCACCGCTGTTGCGTTGATCACCTCCATTCTTCTTCCAATGCCTAAGACAAGCATGTTCTTCCACCAAAGGAGAAGAGCTAGTGGAGAGACCGATGGTGAAGGGCATGTTGGGACAGTTAAACCTCTGGAACCTGAGGAAGTGTCTATTACAGAGGTGGATCTTCAGAGCAATGAGCAAAAAGATGGTGCAGAGGTGGATGGATCCAGACGGCAGCAGGAAACACTGGAATGTTCCAGTGATAATACAAGTGCAAAAAGTTCCAAGACAGGTAGGAATCTGCCTCATTAGTAAAATCACATGGCTAATAATGTGTGATTGTGGAAGTAGCTAATAGACATTTTTAGACTTTCGGCTCCATTGTCTCAAAGTCAATGTTTTTTTTTTGACTTGGTCTTCGGTTAAATGCCTGAAATAAGGTCTGTGGTGAACACAAGAGCAAGATATTTTCATGTTTTATTCTACAACAAAGTTGGAATACGAACACAGCTGCAGTTTCGTTTTTTTTCATTAAGTTGAATAGGGAAGGCGCAGGACATTCAGCGTAAGCGTTTTGAAGAATGCGGAAACGGGAAGTACGTTCAAGGCGATATTTTGTGTTTATAAAGCATAAACGATTGTATTTTTTTCAAAAATGGCAGATCATTTCGATAGTTAACACCCTTATTCCTCGTCTGGTATCGTTTAAAGCTCTTTGAAGCTGCACTGAAACTGTAATTTTGACCTTCAACCTGTTGATAGCCGTTGAAATCCACTATATGGAGAAAAATCCTGGAATGTTTTCATCAAAAACCTTAATTTCTTTTCGACTGACGAAAGAAAGACAGGAACATCTTGGATGACATGGGGGTGAGTAAATTATCAGGAAAAGTTTATTTAAAAGTGGACTAATCCTTTAAGATATTTTTTATGAAGTCTGAAAGTTTTCTGTCTCTCCATAAAGATCCAACGCAACTACCACTCCAAGGTCCAGAAAGGTAGGAAAAATACATAATAAAATACTCCATGTGTCTCCAGTGGCTTAAACTCAAATTTACGAAGTGACGTGAGTGCTTTGTTTGCTCAGAAAAAAAACACAATTTACCACTTTATTTAGAAAATAATATTATCCAAATCATGTTCACGCACAATGCCAGCTCTCGCGTGAATGCAAAACACGTGTCTTGAAGCTTGAGTTGACGCATGAGTCTGAACACAACACGCTTACGTCTTGAAGATCTCATGAACGCATGTTGTAGATCAATATTTTTCTAAGTAAAGTGATAAATTAGTTTTTTTTTTTTTTTACGCAAACAAAGCACTCGTGTCGCTTAATAAAATTGCGTTTAAGCCACTGGAGTCACATTGAGTACTTGTACTAATGATGTCTACCTTTCTGAAACCTGGTTGCTTTGGATCTCTATGGAGAGACAGAAACTTCTCAGACTTCATCAAAAATATCTTAATTTGTGTTCTGAAGATGAACAAAGGTCTTACGGATGTGGAACGACATGAGGGTGAGTAATAAATGACAGAATTTAAATTTTTGGGTGAACTAACTCTTTAAATATACTTGGCTTGTACTGACAGAAAAGTTTAAATTTAAGTATATTTGGCTTATACTTGTACTCAATTTTTTGAGTGAGATATTTAAAAGTATAAAGTATTCTAAGTATATTTGGCTTGTAGTTGTGTTTACTCGACTATTAAATACTTTTTTTCAAATAGTTTTACATGCTGTCTTATAAACTTACATTGTAAATATAGATTTACAAAGAAAACAGATATGATCCTAATTCTGAGTATATGAATTTTTGTGTAGTCCACTGGTAGTGTACATAGAAATTTACTACAAATCTACTTAAAGTACAATATTTCAAGTATAAAAATTAATACCTAAATATGATCATAGTAGTATACTTAAAGTGCAAAAATAATATGTAAATACTACACTATAAGTATGATATTAAGTTCACTTAAAGAAAACTTACAAGTATACTTGCAGCATAAAACTACTAAACTTGTAATTTACTGAGAGTATACTTCAAAATGTACTTTCCTAAACTAAAAATGTGCTACAAGTATATAACTACTAAACTGTAGTGTACAATTACCTCAATATGCAATAAAAGACTCTGAGGTTTATATCTCTGAGGTTGATGAAGATAAGATACTCCAAATTATTAATAAACAATACAGCATTCATAAAAAAATACAGTGCCAGTTTGCTAAAGCCCTTGGTAAATTTGATAAATTTATCTATTAGAGAAAGTAAATTCCACTCAAATTGGGAAACGTCTATTATAAACCCCAATTTTTAAGGCAGGATCAGTTGATGAGGTTTAGAATTATAGATCAATTTCTATACTCCCTGCAATTTCTAAAATTTTGGAAAAGTTGGTAGCTGAACAACTTATCAACTATCTAGAAAAAATTGATCTACTTCATTCTAAACAGTTTGGTTTTAGGCCTAAGCATTCAACATAAATGGCTAACTGTTTTCTCAGAGTTGATAAAGGGATCTTTAGATAATGTAGTAGGCGCAGTGTTTTTAGACCTCAAAAAGGCATTTGATAGCGTGAGTCATGAAGAAGGTTGTTTTTCAGGGTTGGAGCTAAACTCTGCAGGACAGCGGCTCTCTAGGACCGAACTTGCCTACCCCTGGTTTAGATCATATCACGAGATCAGTGTTAAAATAAATTAGATCATCTTTATGAAACTGTGAGATGGGTGTCCCTCAAGGGTCAATTTTAGGTCCATTGTTGTTTTCCTTATATATCAATGATTTACCAAATTGTTGTAAGGAAACTAAATGTCAATTATATGCAGGTGACACATTTTGTGTATCAGCATTTATGTATCAGCACAGACTCCACGCCTAGATAGCAGATATATTAACAAATGAAATGACTGACGTGTCACAGTGGCTGCAAAACAACTGTTTGACCTTGAATTGTTCAAAAACTCAATGTGTTTTTCAATGGAAGGAAATGAGTGGTTTACTTAGTTTTGAAATTTTTTATAAATTTGTCTCGTACTTTTGATGAAATCCGAGAGCTAAATAATTTAACCGACACTTTCAAGATCCAGAAAAGTGGTTCAAACTTAATATTATGAAGTGACAAGAATACGTTTTGTGCGCAAAAACAAAACATAAATAATGATTTTATTCAACAATATCATCTTCTCTTCTGTGTCATTCTTATACGATTTTTACATTCAGCGCTTCCAGGTTCTACGTCAGATGCTGACACAGGAGCTGGCCAATACTGAGCCAGCGTTCTGACATAGAACCTGGAAACACTAAATTGGCCTAAATTGATGTAGTGGAATTCTGATTGGCCTGATAATATCCCAGGTGGCTGTGGTGATGTTCTGCTCCGGTTGTGGAGGGATTTCCTGCAGTGTTTCTCCTCCCGTACACTGCTTATCTGGTCAGCGTGGTGGGCACTGTCTACCTGCGGCTACAACCAGACGGTGAACTACGTCCAGTCACTGTGGGAGCATGTGGAGCCGTCTAATAACTTCACAGTGTACAATGGAGGAGTGGAGGCCCTCTCAAACCTGTTTGGTGAGTAAGGGACAGTAATTTGGAAAAAGTTGGCATTAAATGGAAGCTGCGACAGTCCTTTCTTCCTTATTGTGATGTATATCTGAGTTCAGTGGCTTCTCAAACAAGAAAAAATCTAGGCCGGGACTTGACTGGATGCTTGGATAGTTGTGATTTGCTATAGATTTCAACTGTGCCCGCCCCCTTTTTAGCGGCGTTGGTTCTGGAAGTATTTTTTCCATTCATTTCTCTCATAGGGATTTCAAAAAGTTTTAGTTAAAGCTTTATAAGCCATGAACCAATCCAACCAGCTATGAGGTGAAAGATAACATTACAAACTTTGATTTGAAACAAAAAAGTATTTGAAAATGAACAATATATTTTAAGTGCAAAATATGCATATATACACTCCTTCAAATCATTGAATTCAGGTGTTCCAATCACTTCCATTGCCACAGGTGTATAAAATCAAGCACCTAGGCATGCAGACTGCTTCTACACACATTTGTGAAAGAATGGGTCGCTCTCAGGAGCTCAGTGAATTCAAGCATGGTACCTGATGGTTGCCACTTGTGGAATAAGTCAATTCATGAAATCTCCTCACTACTAAATATTCCATAGCCAACTGTTAGTAGTATCATAACAAAGTGGAAGCAATTGGGAACAACAGCAACTCAGCCATGAAGTGGTAGGCCACGTAAAATCACAGAGCGGGGTCAGCGCATGCTGAGGCACACAGTGCGCAGAAGTCACCAACTTTCTGCAGTCAATAGCAACAGATCTCCAAACTTCATGTGGGCTTCAGATTAGCTCAAGAACAGTGTGTAGAGAGCTTCATGGAATGGGTTTCCATGGCCGAACAGCTGCATCCAAGCCTTACATCACTAAGTGCAATGCAAAGCGTCGGATGCAGTGGTGTAAAGCACACCGCCACTGGACTCTAGAGCAGTGGAGACGTGTTCTCTGGAGTGACCAATCACATTTCTCTGTATGGCAATCCAATGGTCGAGTCTGGGTTTGGCGGTTGCCAGGAGAACGGTACTTGTCTGTCAGTGCCAAGTGTAAAGTTTGGTGGAGAGGGAATTATGGTGTGGAGTTATTTTTCAGGGGTTGAGATTGACCCCTTAGTTCCAGTGAAAGGAACTCTTAATGCTTCAGCATATCAAGACATTTTGGACAATTTCAATTTCAACTTTGTGGGAACAGTTTAGGGATGGCCTCTTCCTGTTCCACATGACTGAGCACCAGTGCACAAAGCAAGGTCCATAAAGACATGGATGAGGGAGTTTGGAGTGGAGGAACTCGACTGGCCTGCACAGAGTCCTGACCTCAACCCGAGAGAACACCTTTGGGATGAATTAGAGCGGAGACTGTGAGCCAGACCTTCTCGCCAACATCACTGCCTGACCTCACAAATGCACTTCTAGAAGAATGGTAAAAAATTCCCATAAACACACTCCTAAACCTTGTGGAAAGCCTTCCCAGGAGAGTTGAGGCTGTTTTAGCTGCAAAGGGTGGGCCAACTCCATATATTTAACCCTACGGATTAAGAATGGGATGTCATTAAAGTTCATATGCATGTCAAGGCAGGCATCCCAAAACTTTTGGCTGAAATATATCGAAATATTTACATTTTTGAGAGCATAAGAAGACAGTCCCGATTATGTCATTTGCAATGCTTCATGGAAGTAGGTGGAGCTAACAAGATCTTTTGGTGTGGTTTGTTTCTTTCAACACTGATTGGATGGAATTTTCTGTACAGCATCATGGGTAATGCAGTGTTTCACCACAAATTCCACTGTTAAACATGATTATTTTAAAAGTAAGTTGAGATAATGTGAGCTGACGGCTTTATGCTGAATGCTGTCATTTAACAAACTTGTAGCTTACAGTAAGGCTGTCTTTAAAGTTTTAAAAGTTATTTCAATTTCTCAGAGAAACAGTAAATGTGACCCCCCCATATACTGGCCCTCACTGCATCACAGGGGCGGCAGCGGCATATGGTATCGGGTTTTCATCTGCAGACTGGTCTCGCTGGGGTGAGATGGCTCTGGGTGCGCTCTCTGCCCTGGAGGGTGGTGCTCTCTTTGCAATGGTCTTCAGCGCCAACATCTGGGTCTGCTACTGTGGCTACATCATTTTTAAGAGCCTGTACATGCTGCTCATCACCATTGCCATGTAAGTTCTGTTCAAAATATGTGACTTATTATATAAGCGCCTGCTTACAGCTCAGATGTTTATTTCTTAGTAAGTTAAATGTCATCATGAACCAAATTTTGCTGAATATAATCTATCCCTGCTCCAAACTAATGGCATTATTACTTGATAAACATTCAGAAATGTATACATTATCTTATCTGACCACTTGCTGTTTCACCTTAATTGGTGTAATGGTAAAGATTTTGGACCTGTAATGCTGACAGTCAGATTTCAGGTCCATTTGTTTTAGTTGAAACCTGATGATGTAAAGCATTATAAACCTTATATACAGTAGATGCAATAAAAAAGCACATATATCAAAGGGTAAGAGGGCAGAAAATTGCCTAGTCATGGTAATAAAGTTCTTGGAGGGTGGGCATGGGAGCACCAATAATCCTCTCAGCAGTCCAAACTATCCTCTGTAGGTGGTAAGTGGGAGGAGTGCTGGAGGGGTTTCTCCTGAAGTCCACCATCATCTCCACTGTTTTGAGTGTGCTCCAGGATGTTATGACTGCACCAGAAAGCAAAATGCTCAACCTCCTGCCTATATACAGACTCGTCACCGTTGTGTATGAGGCTGATGATGGTAGGGTCATCTGCAAACTTCAGGAGTTTGACAGAGGGGTCTTTGCCAGTGCAGTCGTTTGTATACAGGGAGAAGAGCAGTGGGGACAGCACACATCCCTAGGGGGCGCCAGTGCTGATTATGCAGGTGTTAGATGTGAATTTCCTGAGTCTCACTGGCTGTTGCCGATCAGTAAGAAAGCTGGTGATCAGGTAGAGGTGAGCACAGAGAACTGGGTTAATTTAGTCTGGAGGTATTGAAAGCCCAACGGAATTCCACAAACAGGATCCTCACATAAGTCCCTGGTTTGTCCAGATGTTGCAGGATATAATACAGTCCCATGTTGACTGGATCATCCACTGACCTGTTTGCTCAATAAGCAAACTGCAGGGGGTCCAGTAAAGGTCCTGTGATGTCCTTCATGTAAGTCCAGTCTCTCAAATGACTTCATGACCACAGATGTAAGAGCAACAGGTCTGTAGTCATTAAGTCCTGTGAATTTTTTTTTTTTTTTGGATGGGGATGATGGTGGTGCATTTGAAGCAGGCTGGTGAACCGTCTGGACCAGGTGCTTTCCTTGTAAGAAAAGCACCTGGAAGACCTTGAAGACCCGACACATCCTTTTCACAGACCTGTGCAGGAGGGGGAGGGGATTTGCTGAAGGTGTTGATCAGGTTTGCTTAACAAAACCAGCCCAACTGCTATTCAAAAACTGACCCAAACTAGCCTAATTGCGTTCCGAGGATTAAAAATCACGGTCCCTGGGTGGTTTGCATCAACCCGTGGACTAAAAAAAAAAAAAAAAACCCACGGCAACAGTGTAAAAGTAGCCCAATTCCGTGGGAAAACCGCGCACTTGGCAACACTGATGTTGATGGTGGTGTAGATAGACCATCAGAGTGGTTATGGGGTACGAGACAGTTTCAAATCTGCGGTAAAACTCATTCAGATCATCAGCCAGTTGTTGACATCTTGTAGTTTGTCTTTCAAGCCTTTCCATACTGAAGCACGGTCATTAGCTGAAAACTTGTTTTCCAGCTTTTTTGAGCAGCTCCTCCTCGGTCGGCTGTCGGGCAGGTTTTGTTCGTTGGCTGACTAAGTTTTCTCACTGTTGGCTGAAGTTGGTCCTTGTTTGCTTTTTTTTTTTGGCCGATTCGACATGTTGAATCCGTGTCGGAGCTCGTCGGTCCATTCTGATTGGCTGTTCAGCTGCGTGGTATAGAAAGGCGCTTCTTACGCAGGCACAGAACTTGGCCATCGGGTGTCAGTTTGGTGTGTCGGGGCAACTTTTGACCCAGATGTGAGCTGCCGACATGAGCCAACCCTGCAGCCTGCTTTCGTCGCAACTTGTTCAGCAGTGTCAGCTTGGTGTGTTCCGGGCTTAATCTCCTTTGTCAAGCCCTGTCCCAAATGGTACACTTCATGTGCACTTTCGGTCTTGTGGACTTACAATAGCCACTGCGTGCACGTGTCCGTTAAGTCCACAAGACCGTAGGGTGTCCCATTCGTCATTTAAGCTTAAAGAAGTGTGCTCGTGAGCGCCCCCTTTGCGCCTCAATGCACTTCTGCTGAGCCCGCAAGACTGTGAGCTACGCAGAGAACTTTACCTGGCAGTCAAAGCGGCATTACGTTGTGAAAGTGCGGACTCAGAGGAAAACCATGAGGGTTTAGGGTGCCATTTGGGACAGGGCCTCAGAGTGTTTTTGGCCTAGTTCTACAAGATTTTGTCCCCATTCCTGTAGGTATCTTCTTTGGCCTGACTTAGCTGAATTTCACTGTGAACCATGTTTTTTCATTGTTGTATGTTAAATAAGTCCTGGTAGGAATGCAAATATCCTTACAGAAACTGACAGAATCTGTGAGCTCATCTAGATCTACAACTTTTCTAGTCAAATAATATTTTTTTTGTTTTTGTTTATAGAGATTGCACACAGAAAGAGCAATGTCTAGACCAGTGGTTCCCAACCATGTTCCTGGAGGCCCCCCAACACTGCATATTTTTTTATCTCTCTTTTGTTTGACACACCCATTTCAGGTCTTGGATGTCCCTACTAATGAGCTGATGATCTGAATCAGGTGTGTTTGATAAAGGAGACATGTAAAACATGCAGTGTTGGGGGGCCTCCAGGAATGTGGTTATAAACCATTGGTCTAGACAATTAAAAACTTTAGAAAAGCCTTATTAAAATTACCTAATATTTAATAGTTTTCATTGACTGTGACAACCCTGTGAATTTCATTGTTACTTATCACAGGGTCCCCAGACCTAATGAATTAATTTTAATAAAGCAGCAGGAAGAAAAGAAAACACATCTTCTCTAAAATCAACTCTTCATAAGGTAATGAATGCACTATTATATCCATGTCCATGTTTCATAGGTTCCAGATAGCAGCTGGGTTGAACATGGAGCGTTACGCCCTTGTGTTCGGAGCCAACACCTTCTGTGCTCTGGTCCTCCAGACAATCATCACCTCAGTGGTGGTGGATAGCAGTGGGCTTGGTCTGGATATTGTCACACAGGTGAGGTTACACTCTTTGTATAAATTATGTTATATGGTAAAAAACAGCATGACTCAGATGCTAAATTTCTATTGGATACAAAACAATTGGGCTTTTCACACTGCTTAATCCTGCTTCTACATTACAAATGAGAAACGTTACTTTACCTGGGGTTGAAAGTGGGGTTAACACTGCTTTTTACCCAGGATTATGACAGCCTACTCCAGAGCAGGGTTAACACTATCCAAAGCATCTTTTAAACCAGGGTTGACCCAGGTTTTATCAATGTACAGTGTGAAACGGCAACTTTTGAATACCCAGAATTAATTGGTAACGCCAAGTTAATTATGAATGTGAAACTAAAAAACTAAAATGTGACTAAGATGCCAGAACAGTGTTTGCATTCAGACGGTTGTTGTGTTACTTGTCTTACAGTTTACTGTCTACGGGGGATATTTTTCTGTTATTGCCATCGTTTTCTTCTTGAGGGGTTTGTATATTATAATGTGCCGAAAACCTGAGATGGAAACACCGAGAGAGAATCCAGAAGAAACTTTAAAGGAAGTAGATGATGCTCAAATCATCACTGCAACAGAATTCTGAACAAAAGGAACAGGAAGTACAAGAAGTTTAAGCCATTTTGATTAATAAGCAAACTTTTTTTTTTTTTTTTTTTAGGTAAAATTCATTTTAATATATATTGTATATTTATTTATATATATATATATATATACACACATTAACTTAGATTTCTGTAACATAAGTGGTCTTGATTCAGAGTCTTATGAGTTCAGGAGGAGTTGACATCCAAAAAGAGTCTTGTAGCTCCTCGTAATGTTTTTTTTGCCTCATTCTCAGAAACTCCAAAAGCACAAAAAGGCGATGTCAAAAAGGAATTCCACATTCTTGCTTTATGTTATTCACAGCATGGCGGACGTCAACGCCATATATGCAGCATATGTATGTGTGCGTACGTGTGTGTATGTGTTAAAGATACAAATACTGATATGCACAAAGATCTAAAATTTAGCAATTTCTATGAAAGAATTATATACAGAATTGCAGCATTAACATGAACAGGAGGTTTGCAATAACTTAGTTATCCGCCACGTTGTGCAGATGATTTCCAGGCCAGTTCACAGGAAAGACAAAAGGAGCATGGTAAAAAAAGCTCCTTTTCTCCAGACAACCCTGCATCATGTTTTTTTTTCTGATGCTATGGATGTTGCCATAGACAGGATCATGTATTTATTCTTTTTTTTTTTTTTTTTTTCCTTTTTCAGTCTTCTGATCTTAAAATTCAGTAAAAAAAATTATTTAAGAAATTGATGTTTTTTTTTAAAGCTACTTGCGCAACAAAACAGTGCAAGAGGTGCGAACGAGTCGCAGGTCACCCGCCCGCCGGAGGCCAAAGGAGTGCTATAAGAAGGGGTTTGTGGATGAGCCTCCTGCAGGAAACTGTGCTGCTGGTGCCCCTGCCTGGAAGAGAAAAGAAAAAGAAAAAGATAAACAAAAACCCTTTAAATTGAACTTTTAATTTTAATTTAACTAAAATTAAAATTCTTTGTAAAATGGATAAATAAATAAACAAATACTCAAACATTTGGAATTAAATGTAGATTTAATAAAGATTATGTAAAATAAGCAAATAAATACAAATAGGAGTCAAATTAACATTTAGAATAAATGTAATTATATAATATTATTAATTACAATTTATAATAAATTATCAATAGATATACAATATATAATTTAAAATATTAATTATAATTATAAATGAATTCTAAATAACAGATATACCTTAGAAATAAAAAAATATTGTGTAAAAAATAAAGACTCAAATGAACATTTGGGATAAAATGTAGACATAAATATTATAATTATAATATTTTTATGACTAGTTACAGTTTATAATTATTAAATTCTAAATAACAGATTTAGCTTCAAAATACAAATACTTTGTAAAATAAATAAATTAATTAGATAGATAAAGAGACTGGAATGAACATTTGGGATAAAATGTAGACTTAAAATATAATTAATATATAAATTAATAACAATTTATAATTGTTAATAAATTCTAAACAACAGATTTAGCTTCAAAATAAAAATATTTTGTAAAATAAATAAAGAGACTCAAATGAACATTTGGGATAAAAATGTAGTTTTAAAATATATAATTGTAATATATAAATTATCCATTACAATTTATAATTGTTAATATATTCTAAATAACATACTTAACTTCAAAAATAAAAATATTTTGCAAAATAAATAAAATTCAAATTAACATTTGGAATGAAATGTAGACATATATATATATATATATATATATATATATAATATATATATATATAAATAAAAAACATAATTAATAAAATGAATGAAAAAATAAAAATTGCAGTCTTGCAAAAATGTGTTCTTTTACTCACCAGGAAGGGATTGTTGGTTATTCCAGGACCCGTCATGTTCTGTCCAAAAGGAGCGACCTTACCCTGACCAAATGCAGCAAAACCTCCTAACAAAACAAATAAGTGACTACAAAAAAATGTGACCATGTGAAAATCTTTTTTGCTAAAGTACAGCAGAATCATTCTACAAAAAGCTGCATAACGGTGGACTGAATTATAAACAATCAATATAATGACATTAAAATCTGTGCAACAAGTTTTTCTGAGCCCTTACCGTTGGGTTGTTGGGGATACGCGTGTGGCTGGTTGAACGGCTGTCCAGGAAACGCCTGCTGGAAGTTTCCACTGAAGCTGGTGGGAAGGTTGTATGCAGCAGTGTTTCCAAACCCAGTCGGCATGCTCATGGACGGTGGACCGAAAGAGGCTACGGGATACAAAGAGCTGTGCGTTAACATCTCAGGTTTCTAACCCTAATCCTAAAAGTCAGAGCAAGTTACTACATTTTAATTTTAAATGTAGAAGATGAATCATTTGAAGGAATCATTCAAAATAAGAACAGTAAATAGGATCATGTTGACTTAAAAAAAGAAAAGAAAAGAAAAAAAATTTTTTATCCCGAGTACAGAAATCTCTGGCAGTAAACCTGTAGAGCAGATAACAAAACATGACAAATCACTACAGCAGAAAAAGAAGGAAAGAAACAATACACAGCCCTCAGAGAAGAACAACCAACAGATATACAAAAATGAAATTGATCAAAAGTGACAGGATCATGTGACACTGAAGACTGGACACTGAAAAACACGACAGCCCCCCCCATTAAGTTACTTAAACTTATTTCTTCTCCTTAACTCCAATTTTCGTGACAAGTTTTGGATTTTGAACTCAAGTTAATAAGTTTTATAAGGGTATAAAAGTTAGTTCTTAGTAGCATCATTTGTTTGCAGATGACACTTGGTTTAATATTTTGTATCTAATGAAATCATTTTTAATTGCCTACTGAAAGTATATGCATTTGGTCAATTTTCTGTGACAGCTGGAGACCACTGATGTGAACATGGGATATCAATGCAAAAGGATAATAAGACAACACATTATCTGGGGTTCATCCACCTCAGATGAAAGACAACACAAGCACACCTTTCTTTAATGGGGTCAAAATGTCAGGATGACCACAGAACTGTGGTCAGTGATGTTTATATTATCCTACTAATCTATGTCAAATCTAAGCCCCAGAAAAGGAAGAGAAATAAGGGAGAAAATGAGAGAAAGAGAGAGATGGACATACCAAAGTGGGCTGCAGGGTAAGCCTGACCCTGCAGGGGTCCTAACATGTCTGAACAGCATGTCAAGAACACAACCAAACAAAATCATCAGTCCCGTTCTCATTTTTGGCCTATATATATATAAAAAAATCTCCTAAATCAAATTTAAATGAAGACGTCTTCTCTGTTTTCTTTCTCTCTCTGGAACACGAACACACGCTCTGAACATTTATTCGCCGCAGGGATATAGAAATCTCTGCAGCTCTTCTGCAGTGCCTTTGTATCGCGCGTGTGTGTGTGTGTGAGCGATCTCAAGCTGTTAGCTCCTAGCATGGAGACTGGGGGTATCTGACCCACTTAAAACTCTTCACAAAGCCCTCTGGTGTGTTAAATAAATAATGAGACACAAAACAAGAGCTGCTTCTCCTGTCTTAAACTCTTTCGACACCGAGGACAAAGTCTGCTGTGAATTCAGAGAAGATTCTCTGCAAAGAAAACGCAGAGTTTGACCGATCGACTCATAAACTAAGATTTAGCAGCTACGCCGATACCTGCTGTGGCCACGCCCACTCCTGGTGCTGCTCCTCTCCCATTGGTCTGAAATGGGTTAGTGGCCTGCGGAGCCCCGGGAGCGACGAATGGATTCGTTGAAGGCCCTGTTAGAAAACGCAATCGAGTTGTAGGAAATACGATGAAGGCGGCAGAATGGAAATCTCCAACAGATCTGAAAGACGTTTACCTGTAAAACCCTGAAGCATGCTGGGTAAACCCTGTTGTGCTTGAGCTGGAGGAACGGCTGTAGAGGATCCAAACATAGACCTGAATGAGAGAAAGAGTTCAACACGACCGAGAAATAGACGATGAGAGGAAAAGAGACATGTCTCTTTATAGCCTCACCCTTGTGTTGTGGTGGCAGCGTTGTAGCCGCTCACATTTGGTGCTGAGGAGCAAAAGACAGTGTTCAGTTCAGCTAGAGCAGAGTAGCGATCGCCGCCCAAAAGAGCTGCCTGTGGAGGGGGCGGACCCACACCTGCTGATGGAGGGGCGGAACTCGTACCTGCAGAGGGAGGCAGAAATTGGCTATTTTAAACCATTCTTTGTTCACATGGACCCAAGCACTTTGGCATTCATGCTAGCAGAGATAATTGCTGAAGCTTTAATCATGATATATGGTATTATCACGATATCGAAATAATTTGCCAAAAAATTGTTGTCATACTATAAAAGGTTTAATAACAGTTCGTTCATGTTAGCTCAACTCCATTAAATAATAGTTACAACTTTTGATTCTAATAAAGTGTTATTAAATGTTGAAATTAAGATTAATAAATGCTTTAGAAGTATTTTTCATTGTTCGTTTATGTTAACTAATGAATTAACTAATGTTAACTAATTAAGCCTTATTTTAAAGTGTGAATGAACAGAATCAGAACGTATGCAAACATAACCTAGGGCATGTTGTAGTAGTCCAGATTAAAGCATATAAATATATTTAAATTTGAAAATAAATAGCATTAAGTCTAAGTATTTGGTGCTGTGATGAACACCATTGCGAATACAAACATCTGAATGGCTGTTTGAAACATTTAAATGCTAAAAGGTGGCAGCTCCTTTGTTTTACAGGTGTTACCGGGGTAACCGCTGCGTTTCTGTAAGTGCCATTTGCTGTCAGAGAGTGAATATGCATTTTCATTCAGACCATCTTCACTCATTCTTGGGCTTGATAATTTTAATTTTTGGGTGAAATAACCCTTCAATGCACAGGACTCTAAAGGTCACGATACACAGGGCAACTTTTTGAGCAATGTTGCCGAGTAATATTGCTTGGGCACTTTCCAATTGAGAATGAGCAACAAATTTATATCTGGATACTTTAGATCGGTCGTGGGCAATTTTTTGAGATCCTCCAATCAGAATGCTAGCAGTCGATCACGTGACCGGTTTGGAGATTTCTAAAAAAATTCAAACAAGATGGCAGCCTCTCGATGGCAGTGGAGCGAAGAAAAGTAGAGTGAACTTATATCTTTTTACGCTGAAAAGTTGTCATGTGTCAACCCAAAACAGGAAATTTACCTCATTTAACGCTTAAAATAACAACAGGCATCCAATTTAATGTGTGTTGGCTGTAATTTAGCAAACAAATGTTTTCAGTTAAATTCTAAAAAGACACGTTCTGTTTATATTCTGTAGTAGCATAGGCTGTAGGGCAAATGGCATGTGAATTTAGCTTTTGACGCGATCGACGTGGGTTCGAATCCGCCTTTTGCCAAACTCGCTCTTCTCCCTTTTCTTATCAAAAATCAGATCAGAAAGGCATTTATATTTAATAAAAATTAAAATATTTGAAAGGTTGAAATAAAGTGCCTAACAAGTGTTTATAAAAAAGTATTTATTGGGTTGGCAATAGATTTGCTCCTCTCTGATTAGTTGCTGCCAACTGTCCGTTGCCTGTCTCATCACCTTAATACAGTCTTTTAAATGTTTAGAAAAATGAGTCTTGCTCAAAAATTGTCATTTCATGCCTAGACAGGGTGAGTATGTGAAAATGTACCTTGCTCAGGTTTGGTGCTGAATATGTTGTCAAGGTCGGCGAGGGCTGCGTATCGATCCGCAGGGACACTGCCTGCGTCCACTTTATGCCCCTCCGCCACAGAGTTACTCTGGGTGGAGCTAAACGAGGCAAAATCAGCACTGCACGATTTGGGGAAGTTATCGAAGTTCGCAAAGTTGGCATTAACTAGTCCTGATGAGCTACCTGTGGAAGGAAAAGAAAGGATGAGCAAGTATGTGACAGAGGGAGAGAAAAGATTAATGTTCCCTCTAAGTTTTGTTGTCGTGGAGCAACAACACAGTAGAAAGGCTAATTAACAGATTGTTTTGGGCAGACCGAGATTTTTAACAGAACCATAAACTTAAAACATGGACATTTTTTAAATAAGTATTTATACAATAATCATTTAAGCATTAATAATAATAATAATAATAATAAGAAGAAGAATTATTATTATTATTATTATTACATAAATAATTACATAATTTACTCAAATTAATTAATTCAACAGTATTTTTTTAATTTTAGAGTTTTCTGCAGAGCTGCTTTATAGCCAAATTTTACGGTTTTAATTAAATTTATGACATTAATTTTAAAATGATAAATATTATTTTTATTTTATTTTATTATTAAAATGATTTTGTTTTATCTCAAGAAATCTCAAGAATAATGTGTTTTGTTCACAGTAAGAGTATGTGCTGAATGTGACCCAAAACATTCAGTTAGCTCAGGATTCAAGATTTTCCCTATACAGGTCAGCTTTATCCATGTTTTTTCCATCTAAACAGGAGCAACAACAGAAGCACAAAGCTTAGAGGGAACATTGAGTGTCCTTCAAATCAGAGATATCTCAGGAGAATACCTGAGGAGCTATATAAGGAAAATCGGATTTGACAGCGTCAGGAAAACCACTTCAAACAGCAAATTAATAGGGGGGGTTAGTGTGTGCACAAGACACATACACACAAGCTTTGACTTACTGTGCATGGCCAGTGGAGGCAGCGTTGAGGTAAACTCTCCCACACTTCGACTAAATGGGAGACTGTTGTACACTGACGTACACAGGAAATGAGTGAATGACAGCGCAGGTATGTTAAGAAAAGCAGGAAAGAAAAAAGTAAAGTAATAAAAATTATTAAAAGTTAATTTTAATGTTTTTGAAAGAAGCCTCATATGCTCATCCAGGCTGCATTTTTTTGATCAAAAACAGTAACAGTATGAAATATTTTTATAATTTAAAATAACTGGTTTTGTATGCTAATATAATGTTATTTATTCCTGAAATGGCAAAGCTGAATTTTCAGCATCATTAATTCTTTAGTGTCACATTCTTCAGAAATTACTCTGCTCATTATTAATGTTGAAATCTGTTGTGCTGCTTAATATTTTTGTGGAAACTGTGATACATTTTTTATTATTATTTGATGAATAGAAAGTTCAAAAGAACAGCATTTATTTGAAATAGAAATCTTTATAAATGTCTTTACTGTCACATTTTGATCAATATAATACATTCTTGCTAAATAAAATTGCTCATTTAAAAACAGAAGGAAAATAAGCCAAGCTGATATAGTGAGGAACTAAAAAAATGACAGAATAATAAAATCTAATTTTTTTTATTAAAAGAGAATTAAGTGTATAATTAAAACAAAACACTGATAAAAAGAAGGAATGGCTGAGAAGCGAGAATGTAAACAATCAGTAATGAAAAAAAGAGACAGAAAGACTTTCACCATCACATTTCAAACAACACAACATGGACAAGGATTAATTTCTTAAGGGGAGGCTTGAGCTAAATGGATGTTCATGAATCATGTGCCTGGCTGTGTTTGTGTTATACCTGGATGTGTGGGCTGAAATGAGTCCTGTGGAGCTGGTGGAAATGCTGCTGCGGTTGGAGCAGCAGAACTTTTGAACGCATCAAAATTGGCAAAGTCTGCATTAGCATTCGCATTCTGCTCTGTTGGGGTCCAGACATACAAACACAAACAGAAAATGGGATGAGGAATGAAACTATGGGATGAACGTGTCCAGCGTTTAGGTCAATTTAGTTTCTTTTCGGTCAGGAAATGGAAGATAATTGAATTCTTTAGATTAATTTATTCTCACATTTCAGTTAAAATAAAATCTTTAAAAAAAAGCTGACTTAAACGCTGGTTGCGTATGAAGACGTTGAACACACTGATATAAAGTGGAATGATACAATGATGAATTGGACAAAACTGCTAAAACAGAAATTAAAAAAAATAAAAAAAGATGACATGAACAGAAAACCTCTACCCAGAAGCGCTAGCTCCAATCCAGCCATACAGACCTCTGGACCTGGTTACTGGCATTAACCAATACAACTTAAGACCATTATTCTCAAGAGACACCAGTGGCATTAGTGGTTTTATATTTCATGAGGGGATTTGTGGCCGTGGCAACACTGTCAATAAGTCTAGTGCAGGATGATGGGAAACCAGACCACATCAGAGTTTGTCCTGAACCTTCAAGTACTGATTTTTAAATGGATGGTTTGTTGTAGTGTGAGTGTGTTCTTACCCGAATGACTGTTGAAATGTGCAAAGTTGGCAAAGTTTGCGTTGCCTGTGGATTGAGAATGCGGACCAGCAAAAATGTCGCCACCCAGTTCGCTGAGCAGATCGAACTTCCTGTCCTGATACTGCTGCTGGGCCAACTGAGCACGTGACACAACCGGAGACTGAGAGGGCAAAAATAAGACCGGAAACTCTCATTAGGAAAGTAAAGATGGCCAATATTAATGTAATCTTAATCACAAATATAATTTGGGGTCGGTAAGGAATGTGAAATAATATAACAATTTCGTAACATTAAAAATGTCACTTCTGATAAATTTAATACATCCTTGCTGAATAAAAGTATTAGGGAGCTTTTACTCTTGGTTCGACTGCCTGGTCCGAATCAAAGTTCGATTGTTCCCCCCACTTGATTGTGTTCACATTACATTATTTGGATCCGAACCTTGATGCGTTTGCATCACAACGACACAGGAGAAGGCGGAAAAATGCATAGCGTTGCTCACCTCACTTTTTATATTTTGGTTTTTGAAAATGTGGTTTTGATTTCAAAGCACTTGCATCTATTTATTATATCAGCAGTAAACTGTACCAGAGTTCACATGAATCGCACCCCAGATCACCATTTTTATGCAGACTACTGGTTTGTGGGTGCACACCTGAAGGATAACTTCATTCAAACTAAACAATCTCTGACACCAATCAGACCCAGATGGGCACCAAAAGAACTAGTATGAAAGCAGCCTAATTTCTTAAAAAACCCCCCCAAAAAACTAAACTAAACGGTTGCGTATATATCAGTTGTGTTACCTGGCTGGGTGTGTTTTTGCTAAAGTGTAAACTGGGTACTGATTCCTCCAGTAAGGTTTTGAGAGGTCGGACCTCTGGAGTACTGCTGGTGCTGCTAGCAGATGAACCAGATTTAGATGCATGAACCGACGCCACAGTCTTAGCCTGCTCTGGAGGAACATACCTGAGAGAAAAGATTGAGAGAAAGACATTTAAATGAGCAGAGCCCACATACACCGTGATGCGTTTATTTATTATCTTTATCATGCCAAGAAAAATATTTGCCTATGCAAATCCAATCTTTGAGGCGTACAGTGAACACTGGGGAAGTTTCCAGAAATACCATGTAATACTTAACCATTATGACACCTCAAATACAATAAAGTGCAAATCAAGATTATATGAATCACTTACATGTGCTATATTAATATTTTATGATATAACTTATTTAATTGGTATGTACCATGTAGTCATGTAATAAAAGGGATAATGTACAGCCCACTTTGTGTAAGGGTTTGGTTTTTAATAACAATGACTGACTGTTCATGATTCCTCAAATATCAAACATAAACATTTCAGCCTGTGCTCTTCCTCACCATCGCTTCTTTTCGTATTTGTCCTGAAGAAACTCTTTGACCTTCTGAGGTTCTCTGAAGTCTGGGATGGCCAAGTTTCTGTCGTCATAAAGGCCGAGCCATATCTGTTTACATGCCTTCATATGCATGAAAGCACACACACAAAGAGAGAAAAAGATCAGACATTTAAAGAGCAAATATACCATAAACGTGTGAAACAGAGATTCATCCATGTCAGAAAACATGAAAAAGACTTGATTTCAATAGATTTTAGAGAAACGCAGTCCCTTTATTTCTCAGTTTATTAGACAGCATCTCTTTCCCACTGCCTCACGTGTGCAAAAAAAGCCAAAAAAACAATGCAGGCATTCATACTAAGGAAAGTCTTGCTTTGAATACATGCACTCACACATTCTCAAGAAGGAAACCAATATCTCAAGACGACATCTTAGAAAACATTAACACTCTGAGGTCTGACGGTATCGCCGGCGATACCACCGTGGTTTTTTTCTTATCAGTGTGAAAGAGACTCAAAATACTCTGTCAATGTTGCACATACAATTAAGAGTTATACACCATTTTAATCTGTGGAATATCTTCTTTCATTTGTGTACACTCAGAGTAAAAACAGAATGTTGTGCTTTTTGTAAAATAAAGAAAACTAACATGATGCGTGATCTCTCCTCTCCCTCTGAACGAACTCCAATCTGATAGTTCTCAGAAAATGAACTGTAACTTAGTGAATACTAATGACAAAAAAATTACACTTATGTCTAAAAAAACGTTAAGATGTCAGGTTTTAAATCATGTAAGTCAAATCGAAAACAAACCTTCTTTGTTTATGTAATCTGTATGAAAAGAGAGCCATGTCAGAAATCCGTGATTCAGCTCATTATCTGCTAATGCGGCCACGCCCACGGAGCCAGCGCTATTCAGACGCTAATTCAGTCAATACATGCATTCATCGTCTCAATCGTGTATTTATTATCTTGAAAAGTGTTTATCTGGATGTAAAAGTCATGGTTAGCGATCTCTAGAAGACATGCAGTTACTTCCTGTTTACTTGTCTTCTACAGATGAAGTTTAGATGAGTTTTTGTTTCTTTAGCGCCCTCCGGCTGCAGTATGTATTGGAAACTCCATTCATGGAATAGCCTCTTCTTCTTTTAGATGAATTTGTGGACTAAAATGCACAGAGCGCCCTCCGACTTCAAGGATGAATTGAAAACACCAGCGCTCATAGTAATGACAATGAATATTAAGTTAATATAACTCCTCTGTATAGAAAATTGACATAAGCATATGAGAATCCAATATTTCTCCAAATGTGCATGCTTTTAAACTAAAAGCCTATATTCAGACTCTTTGCATCACAGAAATACATTATATTTTAAAGTATAATATAAAACCATTACTTTATATTGTAATAATATTTTTCTGTATGTTTCATATATCATGATGAGCTTGAGACATCACAGAAGGTTTTTTTCACAGCCTACCTGACTGAAATGCCTCATTAATATGCAAGTCATTTCAGCTCATTACTATCCAATTCTTTTGTCTTCTCAGGTGAGAATGGCCCATTTTCAGTGGTGATTCACGCCTCCTCGCATACTGTGTTTCTTGGCAAAAAGTGTCTTACAAAAACTAAATCAATATATTGTTTTATATGAAGGAGTAGGCAGCATAATTTTTACATAATTTTGAAGCAAAAACTCTAGTCTACAACCTCCAATACCCTAAAGTCTTATGAACACAGATTTATTATACTTTTTTTGGCCTTATTTCAGTGACTTAAGTTTTTTGTTTTTTCAACAACCACGCATAAATGTTATTCCTTCAAAAACACAAACATGTACATACATGTTCCTCACACATTATTGTAGCCTAGTTTGTGCTGAATACAGTGTAATGACACTTTTTCCATTAATATGTTTATGAACAACTGAAAAAAGCACAAATGTCAGGGCATGTCAAAAGTTCTCCAGGCCCCAAATCAGCCTCAGACTCCAGAGGGTTAATAAACTCTTCTTGGTGAGTCATGCACACACCAAGATCTCACAACTGATAAATAAATAGGCAAAGCTTAAGGCAGGACATGCTGTCGGTGTGTGAGAGAGAGAGAGAGAGAGAGAGAGAGAGAGAGAGAGGGAGAGGAGAGAGGAGAGAGGAGAGAGAGAGAGAGAGAGAGAGAGAGAGAGAGAGAGTGTAAAGCCTCTCAGAGCAGTGAAGACACTGCCTCCATTTAGAAATAATCAATGCAGACACACATTTGTGTGTGTAAACACACACACCCCCTTAAGAAATAGTGGTAGCAGCTTATTAATTATGTATAGCAACTGCAGAGTGAAGACACACATTATCACTTGACTCTCATAAGAAGCCCTACAGACACTCAAGGAAGGGCTCTTTGACCCTCAAACATTATGTTTTTGTATGAACTCATGCTGATCCAGGAGAGGCCGGGTTGGGCTCATCCATGAGAATAAAGCTAAAATGGTACTATATGGTACTAATACTAACTAAACTGACCACTGCAAAGTACACAGTACAGTATATACTGAATACTATCAAAAAAAGTATGCATTTTTGTTCAAAAGTTTTATTGTAGCATTAGGGATCAAAACTATCAAAATACCAATAAACTGATAATTACTTTTGTTTTTTGGCCAATAATCAATAAATGGTCAATGGTAAGTTTTTGTTGTTTTAAAGGAATTAAATAATTAAGTATTAAAAGGATTAAGGGAATAAATAAAAGTAAACATTGTAAAATAAATAGGCCTGATCAATTTAAACTATTTGCAAATAATATTTTGTTTTAAAATATAAGTTCACTCTACTGATATCTGATATGTCACAAACGCAAAATGTTTCTTGTCTTCTCACATTCAGTTATGCGTTACATTAATCAAATGTAAATTATGCCATATTTTACATTCAAAACAGACATTTTTTTTGTAAAAGTTGAGTTGTTTCCTGTATTCCAGTAATATCCCTGGATATTACTCTCGGTCATTCAGCATTCACACGAGTTCACGCAGTTTAATATTGATGTTTAGCTGTTAATTTCCACGCACTCTTTCAGATAAAACTAAAGCGTTGCACTAGAATTCATCCTCGTCTTCTGTAAGACCCGCCTTCTTTGATTTGATTGGCCATCTCACTCATTTCGACATTGACGAGTGCTGTTAGACTATTGAGACAGAGCTACCTAAACTTTTAAAACTTTTTGTCCTCCAAAAAACAGTTACGCGCAGCTGTTTAAGTGCCCCCCCCCCCAAACTCCACCTATGCCCTAATTTTAAGACATAAGACATGTTTAAGTTATAGTACCATGTTTTTGTGACAACTGGTGGGCTTTTTCTCATGGGATCATAGACAGCAGGAAAAAAAAACAATGATAAATGCAAAAAATAAAACACAAATAGTGATATAACTTTGCATAGTTAGAACAGCAAAACATACCAGCTGTTAAGAGGAAGGTGAAAACGCTTTACATAAACTACTGTTCAAAAGTTTGGGATCAGTAAGTTTTTTTTGGAAAGAACTTAATATTTTTATTCAGCAAGGATGCAGTTACTGTTGCAATAAAAATACATTTATAATGTTTCAAAGAAATACTGCTCTTTCTATTATCAAAAAATCCTGAATTTCTTATCAGCATATTGAATGATTTCTGAGGGATCATGCGACACTGACAACTGGAGTAATTATGCTGAAAATTACATAAATATAAAATAAATTACATTTTAAAAAAATATTAACATATATTAAAAGTTATTTTAAATTGTAATAATATTTCACAATATAATTTATTTTTTGATCGAATAAATACAACCTTGATGAGCACAAGAAACTTATTTAAAAAAAAAAAAAAAAAAAAAAAAAACATTTCTTACAGACCCCAACATTTTGAGTGTTTCTTGTGTTGTTCAATAAGGCAGTGTGTGCATATTTTTGGAGCAATGCATCAGTCACTTACTAAGCTGGACAAATTACTGAAGATCTGCCAACTTCAACAGTTTGCGTGACATGCCCTCATCATCGAAAACCAAATCATAAGTTCAGATTGACTGATGCTGCGAGACTTTAATACACCAAACCCGCTGTCTGATCAGACTGGTTCGAACTGGACCCACATAAAACAACTTCATAAAACAAAATGTGTGCACACGATCATTCTGAAGTTCACCATGGTTTAAATGGAGGATTATAGCGTGTGCGTAATGAGACACAGAGCGCTCAAATAAGTCGAGTCTCCTCGGCACGCAACATCATTTCCAGCTCATCCTCGTAAATCATGCCTCACGAGACCTGGGAAAAATCCCAGGAATGTTGAGAAAAGGAAGGGGGAGATGAAAAGTGGTCAGAAGAAGCTCTTAGAGAAAAACAGATCAATCGATCTATCTGTCCGTCTGTCTATATCTCTCTATATATACACATAGGGCTACTCTATTTTTAGAACAACTGTCTCATTATTTTATTGATGTAATTCGCTGTTGAAGCAGGGCGTTTTCAACAAGAAAAAAAAAAAAATACCAGAAATTCCATTATCTTATCAACATGCGACAGTGACATTGTAAATCATAAACTCGGTGGCGTCCAACTATCAGCACAAACAGTCCACAGAGATGACGACACAATCGCTGTGTCAATAAAAACATCACTGCACTTTGACTATGCCATCATCAATTACCTCATTTCCATGCTTCTGTAGAAATTCAATTTCCTGTTGCGTGAAAGTCGTCATGGAGATAGACTTCACTCTGTGGGGAGGATTCAGGCCTCGTCTAAAGGGGAGAGAAAAAGAAAAGGGTAACAGATTAATTAAATAAAGGAAAGGTTGTTAATCTCCTGTAGTGTGAATTAGATTTTCTGCTCACTCTCGCTGTAACTCTTCATTACAAACCTGCTTATTACACACAGATCTAGGACAAGGACAAATTCAGACTGCTTGGCACCTCGCCAAATCTGTGTGGGGAGAGAACGAGGGGTATGTGTGTATGCGGGGGTGGAAGAGACTGATAGTTTAAAGAGAGTGGCGAGCTAATGCTGCCTTCAAATCACATCGGAATGATCGCATTTAGGTAATGAGCCAACATAAACGGCACTAGACTGCTGTAATTCACTGTAGGATTATATTGAGTTTAGACTTTTTGAGCTGGCAGAATGTCAGTTAAAAGAAAAGCTAATAGAAGCTAATTGATATGGGTCAGGATTAAGTTATTGTAATTTAGTTTGGAAGTATTTGTTTGCTGTTGAAGCTTGTCAGAAAAATAATGCACATTTAGCCATTTCATGAGGCGAAAGGCTTTCCCCATCATACTTTGTAGCAGAACTAGAATGATACAATACATAAATCATTAATTACACATCCAAGGCCTAGTTAAAGAAAACTGAATTTCTGTAAATCATTAGTCAAAGCGTTCTTACATAAACTATTGAAATTAATGCATCGACTAGAAGGATGGTTTACAAATTATAAAATTAGTTTCGCTCCTTTTTTGGTGAACAACATCCCTAATGTCATCTTTAGCTCTTCATTTTATTGTAACACTGCTAAAAACGTTTCCTGTTTTTGCCAGGAAAATTTAAAAAAAGAGAAAACGTTCAAAGTCTCTTATGCTCAACCATGGCTACATTTATTTGATCGAAATACAGTAAAAACAGTAATAATATAAATTATTTAAAATGTAATTTATTCCTGTGATCAAAGCTGAATTTTCAGCATCATTACTCCAGTCTTCAGTGTCACATGATCCTTCAGAAATCATTCTGATATGATTTGATGATCAAGAAATCAAATGTTCTTATTGTTTACTCCAAACATTTGAATGTTAGTGTAATTGCCCAACACATTGTCCATTTTCTTTCCACATAACTTCATAATTAGCAAACTCTAAATTACAAAACATAGGAGCTGAAGACAAATGGATGACCATCTGATGATCCAATGTGTCTTTGAATAGGTCCGTGCACAGCCTCATCATGATCTTTGAACACTTGATATCTGAATGCCCAAGAGCAATGTAAACATGTGTAAGGGCTGCCCATTAGAAAGCCCGCTTCCTTCCTGTATTTACCCTGTTAGCTTGCTCAGATTTGCTCTCTAGGGATCCGAGTGTGTGTACTGGAGGACATGCTGCCTCTGATTCTCTTACGCATCCGTTTTGTTATTTCCACCCCCTGATCTCTTCCATCTAATGATGCCATTTATAACTAACAGCTAATAACTAACAGGAAGTTCATTTAGGTGGTTAAATGAAACAATTCACAAAATATCGAAAATTCATTTACTAAACCTCATGATATCCTCTCTTTTGTGGAACACTCATTTTTGGGTGGACTATTGCTTTAAGAAAGACTCACAGACGCACCTGTTTCTATGCCAGTGGAATGGGAGGGAGCGTTTAGTACGTGTAAGTATGGAAAAAACATCTAAATCTACTCTGCCGTCCCTCTGTGCTGAAACGGGTGACGGTTCATCTGACACCTGAGCTGCAACAGATGTTCAAAACACCATTCACACAAACACGCTGCCTCGAAACCCCCAAAAGGCACATCCAAACACGCCAACACAGCACTTCTGCACTAACAATCGCTGGCTGTTTGCATATGGAAATGCATGTCATGTACACTGGTAAATTCCCTCCAAAACATTTCCCCCTTCTGGGGATGTCACCTGTAACTTCCTCTATATATATATATATATATATTATATATTATATATTATATATTATATATTATATATTATATATATATATAATTTTGTGTATGTGTGTGTGTGTGTATTTCCCCTATGGTGACACGAGGCATTCAGTGATAAATTCTGAAGGGCATGAACAGAAAGGCCTTGGTAAGATTAGACCAGGTGCTAAATTATTCACACAACCTGCTGCGGGCCATTGGCATGAGTTTGGGATTCTGTAACCGTGGCCACCAAGAACCGGCTTCAACAAATTTCCTCAAGCTGAACGTCTAACTTTCCCAAAGGTCCCAAAACTGCCTGTAACCAATGCACCAGTAATAATACTTCAGCAGCCTCATAATATAACCTTTAATAATTATGTAAATGTGCTATGAATATGTTTTTACATTATTCACTTGACAAGATGTTGTCAAGCTCCTAAAAAGATAACAACAGCCACATAAAATTGATTATACATCTTTTGCACTATATTACACCTTTTCTGAAATCATACACTAGCTTTGTGTAGGAAACACACAAGCATGTACAATGTTTCTGGCATTTTTCTGCTTTAATGACAAAGCTGCTCATTTTCAAACACACACACACACACACACACACACACACACACACACACACACACACACACACACACACACACACACACACACACACACACACACACACACACACACACACACACACACACACACACACACACACACACTTTATATAAGAACACTTGATCAGGGGAGCAGGGAGCGCGAGATTTAAAGGGGCCACAGCCTGAATCAGTGCATAGTTAATGATGCCCCAAAATAGGCAGTAAAAAAATAAATTAAAAAAATCTATGAGGTATTTTGGGGGAATAAATTAAGGGAACAAATTAAAGTATGATTTTAGCTACATCTTGATTTTTAGCTGTTTTGGCTAATTTAAAACCTTGTTTTCTTTTATTTTAAGAAATATAAGCCAACTTGCAGCCCACTTGGGAGTGTTCTTGGGTCGCCTAGCCCCGGCCCCCTTATTGTGTAGCTCTCAAAACAAGGGTAAACTAAGTCCAATGAAGTCATAAGATTTGATTGACATGATGGAGATTAAATGATGAGAAAGTTTACATTTTTTGGTGAACTTCTAACCATAGTATTTCTAAAATTCATCAGATCTCTAGTGATTGACGCTTTACTGGTCACAAAATAAAATTAGCCAGTACACACAGAATACAAACAGAGAACCAAAACATATTCCTCATATTTAAAATGCACATATTTTATATTCACGTCATTGTTAAAGTTGTCATCAAACAGAAGTTGTGATAGTTCTTCTGTGTGATAGTTCTATTGTGTGACATATATACGGTAAACGGCATATATGTCACACAAAGTTATTCTGATTTAAGATTATGACAGGGCTTTAAAAAAAAAATGTACACTGATAAATCTTTTAAAATAAAGACTACAATATTCCATAACAAAAGAAACTCATTTCAACTCAATGTTAACTTTAAAAACAACCTGGCTGTTCGTAAATGGGATCAACCTCAAAGTGGGTGAACGGTCTCCTGTTATTCAGCCTGCATTCTATAAAAAGGGGGTCCTCATTTCATCAGGCAAAAAGTACGTCACACACTTGCCAGACAAGAAGCATCAGAGACAGCGACTGGCCACTAGAACACTAAAGCATCATTATGATGCCATCTTAGGGGAGGGGCTTTCTGAGACAGCTGTCCAATAACATATGAATCACAGCCAGTTATTGAGAAATGACACAAAAAGATTTACTCCAAATCACCAGGATAACTGAACATCATTTAGATCATAATTCAGGACACCACTAGATGGATTTTTACACCAATGTTGGGCAGCACTTCCTAATGAATGACCCTGACACACATACCCACAGAAACATGAAGAGAAACACAGGCCTGATCCCACGTGTACTGGGTTACTTGTATTTGTTCACAGGGTTTTTATTTGAATAAAGTGCTGCCACACAAGAGCAGCTTTCAAAAGAACGCCAATGTTTTGTTTTAATGTTTGAGATGGAAAGTTAGCTAACTGTGCCTAAGGCCAACATTTAACCTTTAAGAGTAGCGTGTGAGAAAGCCATTTTAGATGGTGGTGAGAACTCTGGCATCAACTTCACACAACGGGTGAGCCTGCAGATGCCGCATCTGGTTTCAGTAATGAGAAAAGCCACAAGTGTGAGATGTGCTTGTGCCATTGGTGGTTGTATTGGGGTTGTGCGTGTGATGATGCTCTGAGCAGGTGGATGATGGGCTTGGGGAAAATGGGTCAGAAACTGGGCGAGAGGCCAGTCTCCTCACAGTGATAAATGTACGGCAAGAAAAGAGAAATATGTACGTTTATGAGGTCGGTGAGCGTGTGAGTTTAGAGAGTTTACACAATACTTTAGTTCCTCTTAAGAAATCACTGCCAGCAAAAATGCTGAAACTTCCTCTGAACACATATCAATGGAAGCCATCAACAAACCCACAAACACGTACACACAAAAACATCTGACATAGCATGTCTGCAGAAAAGTATTCATACCGTTCAAATGTTTGGGGACAGTAAGACTTTTATTTTTGAAAGATATTAATGCTTTTATTCAGCAAGGACACACTAAAATTATCAAAAGTGACAGCAAAGACATTTATAATAAATGCTGTTCTTTTGACTTTTTTTTTTTTTAAACTGAAAATACAGAATGTTTTACAAGAAAATACTATTTTACTTTGACATCACAGGAATAAAAAAGTATTTTTAATGACTGTCTGTTTTTTTGTTTTTGTTTTTTTGTTTTTTTTATAAATATTACTATTTTAATATATTTTTAATCCAATAAATGCAGTCTTGGTGAAACTTATAAGAGACTTAAAAAAAAAAAAAAAAAATCCTTGTACCAACCCCAAACATTTGAAAAGCACAAACTACTCATCAAACTGCAACATTGCACAACTCACTTCATATTAATCTTTTTAATAATAACAACTACATGCACCATTTAAAACCTTTACCATGTCATCACAATACAGCATGGACTTGGAGGCTTTTATGAAACAATTACTGCTTAATAGGGGTGTAACGGTACATGTATTCATCCCAAACAGTCACGGTACAGACGTCACTGTTCCGTGCATACAGTCAGACACCGGATACAGTCAATCACAGGCGATCCACACTCCAATCCAGAAGGGGGTGTGCAGTAATGCAACGCTGTTTGCTAACCAACACAACAGGAAAAAGAGCAGACAAAGAGACGATCTATTGCACCAACCCAAAGCAAGAGTTCAGATGGCACACAAGAGATTGCTAACCTGCCTATACACCGAGTTTCAATTAATTTTGTGACAAGCTCCATTAATTAACATCACAGAAAGGAAACCGCAGTGCATCCCACACATATCTTTACTAGGCCAGCATATTTGGGGACAATTTTTTCCTTGTATTATTTTTATCCTCTTATACTTTATCCACCCGAGATAATGAAACCATCCACGATTGAATAACTAGTGGAAAATCTGTGCGTGAGAACTGTTTACTCCTGCCGACATTCCCACGTGTGCTGCAGAGACGCGATGGATATTTCACAAAGGCAGCGCTGTTGCACGTTCTACAGGCTTGCGCAACTGCACTTCAGTTCAGATTGTTTCAAAGTGATTCCCAATCAATGAATAGCGCACATTTATGCCAAGCAATTGCTACTGAACTCGTGTTGATGAATTACGACAACGCCTACTTTATGGACTTTATATATGTTTTAGAGACGGTTGCAAGAATGCATTCTCTCTCTAATCTGAAGAATCAGCCCGCAATAGCATATACATTTCAAAATATTATTCAATATATAGATTTTACTAGTATCAGTAAAATCTGTGTCCCATTTACTGAGAGAGACACTATTAGTATTTTAAGCTGTTTCCGTTGTTATAATGAGACAAAATCATTTGGCATTGTGCCGATTTATGTTGTGAAAGTCTCATAACTACAGTCCAGAAATGAAATATGCGTATCCTAGAAATGGGAAGCCTCAGGTGCCGCTTTACTCGCTGTCTCCTCGTGGAATTTTATCGCACGGCATTGGTCAGTCTATCAATTAGAGTAACAAATCAACAATTCCTTAATTTTTTATTTCCTAAATCCCAAGAATCGATTAGTCTAGTCTGTTTATAGTTGATAAACGAACAGAATGTGCAGTGCGCCTCCCATTCAATAAATCGCAGTAATTTTTGTGCTGTTACTTTTGATATGAAGCAAAGTCTCAGAATTCAAATGACATCAATCTTAAACCATTTTGCCGCCGTTTAATGTGGCATGACAGATCGCTTTAGCGCCTCAGTTAAAGAGAAGCGGCAGTATGGAGCGCATGTGAACATCTTCTCCTCCGCTTTAATACCAGTTTAAGCGGGAAATAAACATGACTAAACATCTGAAGGTATGTTAAAATATACAGTACAACTTACCGAAATCCGTATCATGTCTCGTGTAATAGCTCAATCAGTGTTTCAACCTCGGAAAGACGTCAATAAAACAGCTACGTAACGTCACATTTACCTCAGAAAGACATATTCAGTGACCATAAACTCATTAGTCAGCTAGAAAAGTGCTCTTGAAAGCAGCATTCTGATAAATATATGCACCGTTACATATTCATTATAATTTTTAATGTTCTTCAATATTTAATGCATGTTTGCATAAATCAGTTATGACAGCCGTGATTTAAATGTTTATATTTAAAAAAAAAACGAATTGGAGTAGAAATATGATTATGTAACTAAAAACTTTATTTATAATAAAAGCATCGAGTGTAATTAAAGTGTTTGTATACAAATACTTTAATTAAATTAAAGTATTAATTTAACCTTCAATATTATTATAGTAGTACCAACTGACTCCTATGTGTAGTTTACAGCATTAGTTGAGAGATTTTTTTCCTCTAGAAAATTTGCCATTTACAGTATCTGAAAAACTATATCCAAAATAATCGATATTGAATCGAATCAAAATCGTAATCGAATCGCAAGCATGTGAACAGTAATCGAATCTAATTGTGAAAATTGTGTCAATACCCAGCCCTAGTAAAAACCTGAAGTTAAGGAGGCAAACCAGATAAAAGGAAACATCACATGCCTAAACAATTAGTGTGAGACTAAAATCAAGACAAGACCTGTGGTGTCTGATATATCAGTGACTACGGAAGCAAAATAGAGAGAAAACAGAAAGAAAGACAAAGAAAGACTATGTGGGTAAGAGAGTGTGAGAAGGTGAGAGATAAAGTGAGTGAAAGTGAGTGAGTGGAAGATAGAAGAACTGAGTAAGAGAGAAAGAGACAGATGGACCCACCCTGTGCTGGAATGTGTTTACCCAGTAACTGACCTCGCCATAAACTAACAGGGAAATGTTTGTGGGTAGCTTGACTTCACCAAATCTCTACTCAGGTAACGCTCCTCGCCAAAATAACTGTTTTCCTATTCAGAGATTCATGGAAGGAAATCAAAGTTGGTCAGCTGACATGGCTTTTCACAATGATGCTGTCCTGATTTCTTGAAAGAAGGGTGATCAATGGCTAATATTACACTGATAATGTATTTAATTCTGGTAAGGTATGAGTGGAGCAATGGCCTTCTTACACATACACACAACAACTGACAGGCTCTGAAGCGAGAGGACAATGTGTTCTTCCTGTCCTACTGTTTCCACTTCCTGTTCACATGCAGACCACATGATGCTGATGCAGCAATTACTTGACATGTCACTTCCTGTTTAAGAAACATACCGTGTTCATGTTCCCCCATATACAGTCATATGTTCAAGCCAGAGAATGACCAGAGTGATTATAAAAAGCACAGATTAGAGAGTGTGATTAAAGTTCAGATCAGGTGAGAGGAAATGTAGCAAAATCTCTACAGAACATATTACTCACAAACACAGAGCTGAATAACTTCAAAGCGATTCTTAACCTCGTTCTAATGTTAATGAATTTGGAGTATTCTAAATGAGTGGCCACGAAAACAAGGTTAGTCATTTGCATAAAACACACCCAAACCATGTCCATATAAGGGCTTTCCACACACCCTTTCCTTTCATCTTTCGTTCTTAAGTGGTTTCAGTTGTTCCTACATTTGTTTTTTGTAAATTTACAATACATTTTAGAACAAAAGTTATTGACTAATAACGTTTTGTTCGTGAAAACATTCATACGCAGATTTCATGCATGGTTGTTGAATGAGACCCACTGTGTCTGAGCAGCATGGCAAAATTATTCAGGATTAAAACTGGGAATCGCTGGCACACTCGTGAATCCGGGCAAGGTCAGAGGATCATCTCCCCATGCAAATGCCCTAATTAAAATCCAACACCTAATAGCTCATACATTAATAGCATGTTAATCGTTCACTTTTCTACAACTCACCCAGGGGGAATTGTGCATATATTTTCCTTCTGACAATCAGATAAAATATAAGGTATTATAAGGTGAATTGCTAAATGCAGAAGCCAAAAGTAGTATAAAAAAAAAAAATCTAAATCGCCCTGGCAACAAAGATCTTGAGGATTTAAAGTGTCAGAAGACATAACTTCTGTGCACGCTGATAATAAATCATCCCATGGTGCCAATGCTAATATAATTATCGTTTTTTGTGTGACTGAGCAGGAACGTTTACAGTTGCATTGTTGTCTGTCGGTTGTATGTTGTTAAAGAGGTTGCAGATTGGTTGTAAGAAGACTCCCAAGCTTTGGCTGTCTGACATCTGGTGCGTACGCTCCAGTGCACAGAGCAGACGTCTCTCCGGTGAAGTTGAAGTCATTTAAAAGCTGGTGCTTAGAAAAGAACCCAATTATCTCCTCTGATGGAGTTTACTAGCTCACCATTATCAGACATGCAATTATAGAAGGTTAGGATACCCTACAAGTACATATACATGCCAGTAAGCCTGCATTTACACTGCAGGTCTTGATGCCCAATTCCGATTTGTTGACTATAACCGATTTTTTGTTGACTATATTAACCGACCAGCTAACATCTTTTAAAAGTGACCCATATCCAATATTTGCATTTATACTGTACACTTGGCAAAACAAACCCATGTAGATGTACTGACCCAGAAAAGCTGAGGCCAAACAGTAAAAATAGAGCGATCTGCAATGGACGCAGATGAAATGATAATACAAGTTTTTGCTTTAAATGTCTTTAAAAGTCAGCAAGACAAAAAGAGGAGAGCCCTTGTTGCAGCCTATGCGAATGTAGCAATGATCGCTGCTGTAATAGCTGTGGTTGGGGAGTTGACGTCATTCGCCACTGTCGCCTTTTCAATGATGAACGACTCGCATTGACGGGAATATTCGATCTGTCCACTTACATGGCAGACGCAAATGCACATATCCGATTCATATCAGGTTTGTTTCCACATATGAATGTATCGGAATCCATGTGCTTTTTTCCTGCTTTCACATTCATGGGTCATATCCGATCTGCGCCACACGGGAGGAAAAAATGGGAATTGGGTCACTTGAACCATATAACAGAAATGCGGTCTAACGGAGTGCTGCAGGACTGAGTCAAAAACCCAGAAACGAGTAGGCTTTTTGCACTTCTGGGTCCATGGTCCTGAAGTCAATGGGATATTTAAACAGATTTTTGGTTTAATGCCTGATATAAAGTCCTTGGTTAATACAAACTTAAGATTTTTTTGTTTTGTTCTATGACAAAATACATCAGTAAACTCATTATTTTTAATCTTTTACATGACTTGGAAAAAGGTAGTTGTTAACAAGTGGCTAAATGGGACTAAAGAGGTTGTCGGACATATAAAACATCTTCACGCTGAACAGGTAAACTCATCTACTGACTAGTTCGCTTTATGATTGCCTCGTTGCGTTTATGATTGCACTTTTGCAAACTATTCTATCTCAAACTTTTAATGATTAGGGATGTGCAAGACTAGTTGACTAGTTGACTAAAAAGGCACAGCTGCTACTAGTCGACAATTTATCGTTAAAATAACTGTCGTATTAATGTGAAGGGGTGGATTCTGGAATCCACTGCCGCTTCAATATATATATTTTGAGTGATTTACAATCAAGCTATTAAATCAAGATTTATCCTTCTAAATATAAAATTATTTGAACGACTTCAACTTATGTTAAAGCATATATTTTCCTTTTCATCTTCAAACACTAGAGAATAAGGATGAATATTGTCTGTACCACTCACTGAAAGAAAAGTACAGCTTATCAGAATGTTTTGGGAAAGTTTCCTGCTTGTTCAGAGCAGATCTCAGACCAACTTTAACCTTGAAGAAGCTGTGAATCATGTGTATCCTTGTATGTACGCTAATGTTATGTATGCAGGTCTTGCACCTAAATCCAGGGTCCGAGCGTCAGCATCATGATGGATGAAGATACGCTTCTGAATATCTGTCCATGTGTGGAAGATTACTAATTTTGTCTATTTTTTCTTAGCCAATCAGAATCGTTTAACCTGAAGTAATGACATAGTTAGTGGACTCTTTTGGAGTATAATTGTTGTAGAAATGTGAATGTACACGAAGTAGCCTACGAACTCCTTGTGAGACTTGAAGCTGGCTTCTGCTGATGAAACTGCAAACTATTCTTCAGTAAAATTTTCTTCAATTTATTATTACTTTTTAAAAACTGACTCTGGGTCATCATATCTGGTCTTTTGGCTCTTCAACTGTAAAAATTCCCCTACAAATGTTACTGTGATGAGCAGAGCGTGGCCGAGAGCCGTAAAAATGGAGTGAGGTGTAGTTCTTTATAGCCTAACTTCTTTGTAGCTTTTTACTTCTGCCGATTGTATTATGCTTCAAAAAGTTGCGCTCATTTGTTTTGCTCATTCATTATCTTGATAAACAAAATGTGTAAGAATCATAAACTTTTGTTGTTCACAGAGCTTATTTTCTGCAATAATCCAAAAGCCAAATGAAAAATCCTATTGGCTTTTTGTCAAGGGCACCAGTGTGATGCTTAGTTCTAGGCTGGCCTGCAAACATACATAATCCTTGGAGTACTCTGCTGTTAGTTTTTTTTAAGTTAGTTTAGTTTTATTACCGATTATCAGACTCACAGCTGTGCACAGGCTTGTTCAAATACACCTGATACCACTTCCAAATGAACTGACATGATCCTCAGCCCTCTTCTCACTCCAGGACTACAGAAGAGTTCAGCTAGAACAACAAACTTGCTTTGGATTTCTTTTATTTGCTCAATCGATCGCACTCATCTCACTATCCTCTCCTCTGCCTTTGGGAGAATTATTGACCATTTCTTTGCAATTCTGTCGACGGGTCACTCAGAACAAGAGTCCTGCATTCCAGAGATCCAGTATCTGGACAACAGGAGGACATCAAACCACACCACACTACTTCAGTAAGATCATTTATCAATTGCTTTACTCAAAATCAATGCCAATCTGTTAGACAGTTTGGTGCATTCCTCTCTGAAGCGCTTAAATGGAAAGCAGATGGTTCTTGTGAGATACAATGAGAGATCATTCTCAAACATCTTGTCATTCTTTGAGTGAGTAGCTCAAATGTAACTGTTTGGAGGTGACTATTGCAATACTCATCCACTTGACCGCTGGGAATTCAAACCCATTTTTAAGCAAACCCACGAGACGTTCCTCATCATGTTTCAGATGTGACTAGTTCAGGCAAGTTCAGAATGTATGAGACAATTCATCATCAGAAACAGAGATGTGAAGAACTAACAACTATGAAGACTTAATGAATAAGTGCATAGGAGTATAAGAATTGATAAATGCTTTTTAATAATCCCATTTCAAATTCTGCCATCAAGGCAAATATGTGCAAAAATGGGAAAAAGTGGGTCAGTTTTAATCATATTCCAAACCAAGAATAAAATTAGGACTGAATTACACAGCAGGAATGCACATTCATTCAAACACGATGGCATTGAGCCCACTGCAACAGATTATAGTACCAATGTGTTCATAAAAAAGCAATTTAATGCATTTTTAAATTATAATAATTAATTAATTCTATAAACCAATGAGGAACATTATAAATACTATAACTGACTGCCATTCTCACAACAAGCTCAATAAATGGGCATAAAATAGGTTTATAGAGCAAAAAATATGTTGGTAATTTCATTTCAAGTGGTTCAAAAATTGAAAAAATAAAAATGGTAAATCAACTTCTTCTATTGGACCACTTGAGATGCAAAAGGGTGATATTAATTCAGTAAAACATGGCTGTCAGCTCCATAGATGCAAAAACCTCTAAACCACACCCATGAAAGGAAGGTAGTCTGCTTATTTCCAATATTTACTTAAATTCAAGCAAATCTGCATCACTTACTTGCAGGATGACTCTTGCAATCTGAATTAAAAACGAATTATTTTAGGAAGCATTTCCAACTCTAATCCAAAAATCCCCTGCAGTAAACGCCTGTTACACAACAGGGATGAAATGTTGATACAGGACACACAACTGTCCATCATCTGAGAGAACCTCACTTTTAAATGTATCTTTCAATGGATATTCTGCCCATTTAATGCGTGCTTCAGCATTCATTCCTGTGCCAATTTGATGCCTATCAACTAATGAGGAAGGATCATTACATGGAAATTGACTTCCATGTAAAGGTCTAAACTACACAAGATGTCAACTTCAGATATCAAAAAGCATGCTGCAAACTGAGCAATGCCAACCGGAAGGCACGACATGACCATATAAATGCAGGTTATCTAAACCACATACCACAAAATATGATCAAGTTTTATTAAAGAGTTAACAATGAGATTATGTGGTTTTTATAATCATGTTTTACTAGATTGACAAAATGTGTCACCGAAAAAGTCATTCGGTTTAACCAAAATTTCAGTTTTACTGAATGACAATATCTTCAAACAATGCTAACAGGCTGATATCTAGCTAGCTAGCAAAAGGACAATCAAACATTTTAGATTTAGTACAAGTTTTTAAAATATTACAACATTTTCCATGTTTTATAGCGGTTGTACTGAATGACCTGATGTTTCAGGACACGCGTATGAGCAAGTGAAAACATGAATTTTTCAAATAGTTAAAAGAGAGTTAGTTACTTTGCTTCATGGTCATGTGGTTCTTTGCAGGTGTCTGAATGATGTCACATCCTGTCACATGATACTGACCACATGACTTGATCTAAAATGGTCCCTTTATATTGGTTACTCCAAATGACATCAATGAAATTCATTTTTTCTCATAACAAAGCAATGACTTCTTCACATAATTTTAATACCATTTTGCACTGTTGAAATATGTTATAAAATCATGCCAGAATAAAAAAATATACATTTATTACATTTTAAGATATTTTAATCACAAATGAAATGGCTGTATTGGCCTTTGGACGGTTAAACTGAATGACCTTTTGAGACTTCAAAATCTTTAAAATACCTTTATATGTAGCAAAATAGTATTAAAACCTTTTGGATTCAATAAAAGAGATCTAGTTGTACTGCCCTTACATTTTTTATTATTATTACTTTGGACAAAAAAAAGACCCATCACACCACTGGCTCATGCATAAAATATTCCGAAAATATTTAGTTTTTACTACTTAATATAGTACTGTATTGTTATTTTAAATAATTTAATAAATGTATTTTATTCAAAATGATTTTATTTGTATATCTAACCATCTCAAACCATCAATCTATTGATATATCATTGCATTTTTCTTCTACTCAATATAGTACTTAACTGTTAAAGGTATTTATTTAAATTTTAAAAATACATTTATTTTTATATTATTCAAAATATTTTTTAATTTTTTAAACTGTTCTCCCTAGTACTCCTGATCTTCATTCAAGCACGTATAAATCCATCTTCATTTAGGGACTGCCAAGCCCTCGCTATCATGAGAGCAGTGCAGGGGTGCGCACACACCCTTTGCCACATGTCACCATGTGTCTGTGTGACTATCCAGCTCTTCCACATGCTGCATAGAGGTTTATCTGATCGACAAGGGCCTCTCCTTACTGCTAGATAACACAATGCAACACACGAGGAGTATGAAAAGACCAGTGATATATGCCTACAGGTAGCTTCTCAAGTTTGCTGGAGTATCAAGACACACATGATTTTACTGCATTAGCCCAACAAGCACCCACCCAAAATACAATTTACCCACCCATTAAGCCTTGTTAACTGACAGATAACCAACCCCCAATAAGACAACAACCCATTTACCCACCCTTATTTACATTTTAACCCCCCTAAGAAATACATTTATGTTAATGATTCAACAGCTGGGTTGAAATAATCGTTTCAAACCCCAGTGAGCTGCTTAACTAGACATGTTTATGTTAGATAATATGGTTATGATGTCTAGGAAGGCAGCCCACTAGGTTTTGAGACACGGTGAGCGAAATAAAGAGGCTCAGACAGACAGACAGACAGGAGGGTGGCTCACAGGATGCCTGAGCAGGACGTGCAGACGAACGAGCCCACGGTCATGTTGGCGTAGGTCGGGCCGCGCTGGTCGCAGTCGAAGCACTTTCGGTTGAGCGCTAAACTCGTCATTTCCCGCAGCATCTTCAGGTGCTTTTCCTCCTGTTTTCGCTTCGCGCTCGCTGCCATGGCCGGAGCCGTTAAAAAACCGTTGGTCAATTCAAAAAAGAAGGTAATAAAAATCCAATAAGGCAGTAAGGGTCCGGAGAAATATCAGACAGGGACTTCTCTAAAACAGAAAGGTAGTCAAGGCGAGCCGGAGTTGTTCAGAAGGGCCTCGCGTCTCACGAACAACGGGCGAGAAGCGCCGTAGTGAAGAGAGGAGGGTCCTGAGGCGCAGCACTTTCCTCAATAGCCAGCCTACCCACTCCACTTTCACTGCTCCGACCAGCCCTCCCACTCTGCATTCATGCCTCAACCGCTGCAGTTTAACACAACGGCCAACAGGGGGCGAGTATCTAAACGGATGAGAAACCAAACGGCTAAAACTGTCCGTAAGACTTCTTGTGCTGTGTAAATCTGTATGTAAATATAATAAAGATACACTAAAACTGTTTTTGCTCAATATACGTGCTTATAAGTGAGAAAAAAAACTAATGTTTTTGTGAAACAGGGTTTTTCATTTCACAAACCCGCTAGCACTGGAGCGAAAACTCTGGAAAGGGAGAACGAGTAGCCAATCACAGACGCCAACTAGGCTCACGTGACCCCAATGCGCGTTCTCGACTTTATTTAAATGTTCTTCTTAGTCCGCAGCGCCCTCTAGAGGAACATATTAACAGCAAGAGTGACCTAATTCAGAGGATTTGGCTCGACGAGGACATGAATTGACTTTCTTAATCACCCTTTGTTTCTAAGATGGCGATGAATGAAGTAATAAATGGCGCGGTGTAAATAAAGCACTGTTGTTTCATTAGCCTAATGCTGTTTGGTGGAGACTGGGGCTGGATGTCACACTTTTTACTCAGATTTGTCATCATCTACTACAAATACAAAACTATTGCCCAGGAAATTGAGCTCACTCTGACATTATGTGAGAATAGCTGGGTTGTACATTTTCAAATGATAATGAACTGCCACAAATTGTCATCTAAAGGATTAGTTCACTTTCAAAAAAAAATGTTTTTCCTGATAATTTACTCACCCTCATATCATCCAATGTTCATGTATTTCTTTCTTCAGTCGAAAAGAAATGAAGGTTTTTGATGAAAACATTCAAGGATTATTCTCCTTATAGTGGACTTCAATGGCCTCCAAACAGTTGAAGGTCAAAATGACAGTTTCAGAGCAGCTTCAAAGGGCTTTAAACGATACCAGACGAGGAATAAGGGTCTTATCTAGCGAAACGATCGGTCATTTTAGAAAAAAATACAACTGTATATGCTTTATAAACACAAATGATCACCATGCAAATGCTTCCGTTTCCGTATTCTTCAAAAAGTTTACGCTGTATGTCCTACGCCTTCCCTATTCTACTTAAGGAAAAAACACAGCGGCGTTTTTTCCGTAAGTTAAACATTTTTTTATTTGAAAGTGAACTAATCCTTTAATTATGGAAGAGGATTAGGGCCAAGCAATAATAAAAAAAATAAAACCATCTCGAGATTAAAATTGTTAAATTTCAAGAAAAAACTCGTTATATTTTGAGAAAAAAGTCAAGATAAAATTACGAGAACAAATTCGTTAAATTTCGAGAAAAAAGTCGAGATAAAATGTTGAGAATAGTCATTAAATTATGAGAATAAAGTCATTAAATTACGAAAAAAGGCGTTAAATTACGAGAACAAATTCGTTAAATTATGAGAAAAATGTCTTTAAATTTAGAGAAAAAAGTCGAGATATGTTGAGAATAAACTCGTTAAATCATGAGAAAAAAATTTGTTAAATTTAGAGAAAAAAGTCGAGATAAAATGTTGAGAATAAAGTCATTAAATTATGAGAATAAAGTCGTTAAATTATGAGAAAAAAAGGCGTTAAATTTAGAGAAAAATAAAAAAATTAAATTAAAAAAAAAATTAGCAACCACCAATTACTCTCTCTATATGCTGCACCATGTAAGGCCAATATTTCAATGTGCTAAATTAATCAGTGAAAGAAAGATGAGGTAAACCTACTGAAACTTTTAGTTTTCATTAAAACATAATCCCTGCTCTGACCTTCCATTAAAAAGAAGTCACAGATTGGTTTCTTGTATATTACAAGTTTATTTTATTAAGTTTGGCTGGCATTTAAAACATTATGCACATGGAGAGGATTATACCCATGTGGTGTACTCATCAGGGTTCATTAGGATTAGATATATGGCAAGACGTATAAAGTGGTAGAGGAAATACTACAACATATGGAACCTTCAAACAGTTTTAAAGACATTTTAACTCTCAAAAGAGCAATTATCTGCATTTCTAATCATCACTCTGTCTGTACGGCTGGTGGCCAAGTAGAATCTGGCTATTTTGATCCAGAGTCCAACTTCTTAATGTTGAGCCAACACAAAAAGTTATATGCCTTAAAATTCTTTTTGCATTCTATACACAGAACACTTAAAGTAGAACATTTTGTTCAGTACTTTTATTATTAGCAACCAAAGTTTAACATTTATATACATCAATTTGTATGTAGCAACAGATCATCCAGCTCTTAAGGTAAATGTATGCAATCTTAGTTTGTGGTACACCAGGAGTTTCAGTGTCTCAGGCAAATACAATTGGCCTCCAGTGTCTCCACATTTCAGCAGAACAAATCAAGTTTCACCCTACATGTAAATGTGATCAAGTAGATGATGATGAATGTATACATTTTGGTTCTTCAAAAAGCGTCCCACTGAAATCTGCTCTTCAAGCCACGGTACAAAACATAGACCGCTTGAGTCTGTCATCTATCCACTGGCGAGAGCCCGTGCGCTGGGCTTCTGAAGCTGCCCGGTAGGGGCGGTGAAGTCACATGGTCTGCGGTTCTCGGTGAAGCCATAGAGTTTCCTCAGAGCCACGCGCGCTGCCTCCTCTTCGGCTGCCAGGACGGTCTCACCCGGACCCTGAGCCAGCAGCTTACGGTCACTGGCAAAAACAAAAGAGATAAAAAGATTTGACATTTTAAAAATCAATCAAAAACCTAAACTACGAGGGAGTATTGACTGTTAGCAATAGCAATGGGTCTGAAATTGTTTCCTAGAGGAGACCAAAATAAATCTGACTTGACCCTGAAATGACACATCAGGGTTAAAGGGATAGTTCACCCAAAAATGAAAATTTGATATTTATCAGCTTACCCCCAGTGCTTCCAAGATGTAGGTGACATTTTTTCTTCAGTTGATCACAAATGATGATTTTTAACTGCAACGATCGGTTTGTGTGAGAAACCGAACAGTATTTATATCATTTTTTACCTCTAATACACCACTATGTCCAACTTCGTTCAGCTTCCGGTGAGTGAGGTCAGATTGCGCTCTGACAACGGAAGTGATGTCTCGCGCTCATTGAAGTATATGGGCGAGACATCATTTCCGTCTTCAGAACACGTTTTTTGACCTCACTAACAGGAAGCTGAACGAAGTTGGACATAGTGGTGTATTAGAGGTAAAAAATGATATAAATACTGTTCGGTTTCTCACACAAACCGATCGTTTCGTCTCTTAGGACATTAATGTGTCGTCATGAGCTGCAGGTTTTCATATGGATTTGTCTAAGCAAGGTTTATTCACTCTTATAGATGAAGTTCCCATCTACTGCAATGATTTGAATGACAGAGGGCAGTGGTTGCAGTTAAAAATCATCATTTGTGATCGACTGAAGAAAAAATGTCACCTACATCTTGGATGCACTGGGGGTGAGCTGATAAATATCAAATTTTCATTTTTGGGTGAACTATCCCTTTAATCAACTAGAACTTTATTTACAGACTATGGAGTAAATAGATCAGGGCTTAGATATTTAGCAGCATGATTATTACACTGTTTTACAAATGTTAATTTTCTGTTCTAACTTAGCCAATTTATACAGTGAAATGTGACACAAAGTGACAAACTGAAATTTATTGTTGCAGCTAGGAGTGGGCGATATGACCAAAATATCATATCATGTCGAGTGAGTTAATTTTACTTTTTTTTTTATACCATTGAAATTTCATAATTCTTGCCACTATTTTCAATATTACAAAAACTATTACTTCTATCCTACAGAGCAGCTTTTTTCCTAGCAATTGTGTCATACCTGTAAAGCCCAACAAAATAGAGAGGGAGGACAGTACTGGCACCAGCAGACCGGATGAGGCGGGGCTCAGGTAGCGCTACACTTTTACGGGTCAGTTCTTTAACCAGCAGCCCCATGGGATCAACCACCCTCCACATGTCAAACAGATCTTTCCCAATCACTTGAGTCACAAGGAAATCCTACAAAAACAACACCCAACAGATGGATCAAACTTTAGTGCACAAACAAAGATTAAGGCCTGGAATACAACATATAATTACAAAATATTATATATTATATATTATTATGTAATATGACAAATAATTAAACATTTATATATAATTAAATACATAAAACACAATTTTAATTAGTACAATTTTAAAATATTTTAACATAGGATTAACACATAACTTTCATATTATTTATAATAATACAAATATATACATTTATTAAAATAATACAAATTATATAATAATAAAAATATAAAATCAGAATTATTATGATTAATAATAAAACATTTATATATGCATTTAAAATATATATAAAATACAAAATATAAAAATATATAATTACATATTAGTCTTAATTACAATTGATTTTTTAACAACATCACAATCATGTAAAATATACATAACAAAAGAATTATATATATATATATATATATATATTAAATACAGTAATTAATTACATTTTTAAATGGTCTATCTATCTATCTATCTATCTATCTATCTATCTATCTATCTATCTATCTATCTATCTATCTATCTATCTAATTATTTCCTATATATAAAAAACAACATAAGGCGGGTGCACACTGTGCGATTTTGGTCGTCTGAGACAAATTTTTGAGAATCCTAAAAGATTCCTGTAATCCTAGGCTGAAATCTGTAGTCTTTGTTCGCTAGTTTGACATGTTCACAGACAGCCAGTTAATGACCGATGTGATCAAATTTTACCTCCGATGAAATTCTGGCAGTGTCAGAAGATTTGGCACACAGTCCTGCAGAGTGACTTCTCCTACAATGAATGTCAAATTGTCTTCGTTTTTCAAGACAAGCCGTGATCAAAGTTAACCGTAGAGATGTCTTTGTTAGCCACCATTTCAGTCCTGTGTGTAATGCAGCTCACAGTCACCAAACAAGTGTGGGCTGATGATGTAAAACTCTGGACGAGTGTCTGTTTTTAACGCATCTTGATTGTCGTACAGTCTGACTTAAATGATGGCTAAGATCCCACAGTGTGCCATGAGGATCACGAACATACAGTCGACAAGCAACAATCATAAAGGACTGTTAGAAACCACACTGTGTGCACCCAGCGTAAAATATGTTAACTGCAATGGGACACTTGTCTTACCCTAATAAAAAGGCCGGCTCGCACAGGCCCGCTGCTCTGCTCCAGAGCACCAATCACAGCGAAGAACGTTCCCTGCAGTGTGTCATCTGGAATAGGAAACTCTGCACTCATCGTCAATTCCTCCACGGCAAGGTTCCGTGCGACATGACACATGACCTCTGACCCTGTCAGATGACCTACAACGGCTGCCACACCCTCCTCAGGCAAGCTAGGAAAGCTGCCCCTGCACCAGTCACTGAGGAAACCCTGTATATAACAATGGAAAGTTAATATTAATATCATACCAATTTTTCCAGTATAAACTCATCAGTGTTCTCACCTTTGTGAACTGTTGACCGTGCGCACGCAGCTCGCCGTTGTCTTTCAGGTTGAGGGCGGTCGTCTCCGAGTCAAGGCCCAGCGCTCGCCTCCTCTCCTCCTCAGATCGCAGGTAACACGAATTCACAAATGCAGTCTTCAGAAGATCCAGAGAGAAACTCTCCTGCAGACGGGTGCTGAAAGCCTCCACTTCAGCATGATAATCAAAGTTTGGCTGCTGGGAGCTGATGGGAAGAGAAAACAAAACGGGTTACAACAAACACATGTAATTCAATATGCAAGATATATATCATATATATATATTATATATATCATATATATATATATATATATACATATATATATATATATATATACATATATATATATATCTATACATATATATACACTACCGTTCAAAAGTTTGGGGTCAGTAGGATTTTTTTAATGTTTTAAAAGTAGTATCTTATGCTCACCAAGTCTGCATTTATTTGATTAAAAATACAAACAAAAACAGTAATATTGTGAAATATTATTCCAATTTAAAACAGCTGTTTTCTATGTCAATATACAGTAAAGTGTAATTTATTCCTGTGATCGAAGCTGAATTTTCAGCATCATTACTTCAGACTTCAGGCTGAACAAGTATGTACTGGTATTACATTTTTCTTTCAAAAAAACAACATTATACTCTAGATTTCAAGTTAATTCTGTGACTATCAGTTATGATTTCTCATGATTCTAATGAGAAAACTTTGTAATTGATGGGAAATTATGCAAAATATGACAACCCCAAAAATATGTAATGACAAGAATGCACGAACAAGACATCTGCAGCTTTAGTGGTCACAATAAAAACAGTAATAAAGAGAAGACAAGATACTCAATATCACTGTGTTTATATTGAGATTAATAACAAAAACCACTGGCTGTGTCTTAAAACCTAATAAGCTTAGAAAGCATTTTTGGGCATCACAGATACTGCCCAAAGCGCCTAAACATACAGCCTTGGCTCAATATGATTCGAGTCACAGCCAGAGAGTAACACTAGTGGCCTTGAGATGTTCTACTGACCGCGGCTTTGGAGGTGGAGGTCCCTCCAGCTTTCTCTTCCTCTCCATAATGAGTGTGTAAGCCTTCATCCATCTCTTCTTCTCTCTGACTTGTGTGAGCATCACTCCTCTGGACACATGATAATGCAGAGGTATCACAGCGCGACTCACGAGCGCCCTGCACGCCGCCATGACAGCTGCGACCTGCCTGTCGAAAGAGCGACGGAAAGAGGGAGGGAAACTGTCCACAGCGCCACCACCGGTCCGGAGCACCGGCATAAACATGCCAAGAAGAGTGATTAAAATTACCCAGGGAAAGGGAGATTTCTTTTGGAAAATTGTGTACTGAAGTTGTTTTTTCTTCGCATTCACAGTCAAGTAGAAATTGAACGACATTTTTCTCATAATTTAACGAGTTTGTTCTCGTAATTTAACGAGTTTATTCTCAACAATTTATCTCGACATTTTTCTTGAAATTTAACAAGTTTATTCTCAACATTTTATCTCGACATTTTTCTCGAAATTTAACAAGTTTATTCTCAACATTTTATCTCGACATTTTTCTTTAAATTTAACGAGTTTTTTCTCATAATTTAACGAGTTTATTCTCAACATTTTATCTCGACATTTTTCTCGAAATTTAACAAGTTTATTCTCAACATTTTATCTCGACTTTTTTTCTCAACATTTAATCTCGAATTTTTTCTTGAAATTTAACAAGATTTTTTTCTCGTAATTTAACAAGTTCATTCTCAACATTTTATTTTGACTTTTTACTTGAAATTTAACGACTTTTTTTCTCAATTTAACGAGTTTTTTTCTCGTAATTTAATGACTTTATTCTCAACATTTTATCTCGACATTTTTCTCGTAATTTAACGAGTTTATTCTCAACATTTTATCTCGACATTTTTCTTGAAATTTAACGAGTTTTTTCTCATAATTTAACAAGTTTATTCTCAACATTTTATCTCGACTTTTTTCTCGAAATTTAACGAGTTTTTTCTCATAATTTAATGAGTTTATTCTCAACATTTTATCTCGACTTTTTTCTCGAAATTTAACAAGTTTTTTCCTCATAATTTAATGAGTTTATTCTCAACATTTTATCTCGACTTTTTTCTCGAAATTTAACAAGTTTTTTCCTCATAATTTAATGAGTTTATTCTCAACATTTTATCTCGACTTTTTTCTCGAAATTTAGCGAGTTTTTTCTCAACATTTAATCTCGAATTTTTTCTTGAAATTTAACAAGATTTTTTTCTCGTAATTTAACAAGTTCATTCTCAACATTTTATTTTGACTTTTTACTTGAAATTTAACGTCTTTTTTTCTCAATTTAACGAGTTTTTTTCTCGTAATTTAATGACTTTATTCTCAACATTTTATCTCGAAATTTAATGACTTTTTCTCAAAATTTAATGACTTTATTCTCAACTTTTTATCGACTTTTTTCTCAAAATTTAACGAGTTTATTGTCAACATTTTATTTAGACTTTTTCTCTAAATTTAACGATTTTTTTCTCATAATTTAATGAGTTTATTCTCAACATTTTATCTCGACATTTTTCTTGAAATTTAACAAGTTTATTCTCAACTTTTTATCGACTTTTTTCTCAAATTATTTTTTCTCGTAATTTAACGAGTTTACTCTCAACATTTTATTTAAACTTTTTTTCTAGAAATTTAATGACTTTTCCTCGAAATTTAATGACTTTATTCTCAACTTTTTATTTCAACTTTTTTCTAGAAATTTAACGAGTTTTTCTCAAAATTTAACAACTTTAATCTCGAGATGGTTTTATTTTTTTATTATTGCTTGGCCCCAATCCTCTTCCATAGTAATTCAAAGTAAATTCAAGTGCTTTTCTAAATGTCTTGCATTACCATATATTTTTTTATCATCATTAACCCTTTTTATAATCATTAATACACAAATTGTTTCTTAGTTAAGAAAGTTCTAATGTTGTTATTAAGTAAAACTATTCAAATTTGTTTTCTGTAACTAAAATAAAGCTGAAATAAAATAAAATACAAATATTAAATGAAAAACTTAAACATGTATTAACCAAAACTTAATTTAAAATGAAAATACTTTCAAAATATTAATAAATACTATGATGGTATAAAAATAATGGTATAAAAATAAATACAAAAATAACACTAAGTAGCTGATTTCCAGCTTTGTTTGGAAAACTTGCTGACTTTAATCAGTCATGCTTAAGACCAGCATGAATGAAACACATGGAGCTGAAACAAATCCAGTAGATTAAAGCAGGCAGAACAGAGTGCAGTTCACTACTGTTGTAATTTATTCAAATAAAAGCATTGTTTATGGCTCTGTGAAAGGAAAACTGAATCTGTATAATTTCAGTAATATCCTGCAGAAATGGGCTGTAGCAGAATTAACACCAGTTTCACATAAATAATAACCAGGACTGAACTCACACTAACAAGTATGGATTCTATGTTGATGTAAGGTAACATATAGACGTACATAATGTACCTAAAATCACAACAGTCCATAACATGTTACTATTATTTCATTTTATGCATTTCTCTTGTCTATGATATCAGTACGTCTGATTCCATTGGTCTTTGTAAAAGTTCACGTAATATTTTACTAATTTGTATAGTAAAACTATGGGAAAAAAAATTATTACAGCCAAAGCTCAAAGACACGTGAAGTAATATATATACATCTGGTTCATGCCTGGCTATGCAAAAAAACAACAAAAAACAAACAAACAAACAAAAACAAAAAAAAACACCCCCAAAAAGGAATTTAAAACATACAAAACAAAGAAAAAGAGCAATTGTACAATTGTACAAAAAAAAAAAAAAGTCTATAAATACATATTTATAATAATAAAAAAAGGCTGGACCAACTCAAACACAAAAAGCTATCCCTGACTTTACCGCTTTTGCCATGAAGAAAACAAAATGTTTTAGCCAATATAAAATACGGCTAAAGTTTGACACATAGAAGCAGGCCGGGTTTTGATTTTGCCCCTCCCACATTGTGGAGTCCATGTAGCTTTAGCGCCGGAACCAAACCCAGCTGTTGATAAGCCAGAAAGCCACAGTGATGGAATACATGATCATTTCTCGCTTGGCTCTCTCTTTGTTCTCCTCCTCTATGAGCTGCAAACGCCGGTTCAACTTGACAATCTGTAATGACACAAAATCAAAGAAATTAATAATCCATCTTTGAGATCAGTTATTGCTCATTTATACACACCACTGTTCAAAGTTTAGAGGCAGTAAGATTTATTATTTTCTCTTTGTGTGTGAATTACACATCCTTCCTTGCGGGTCAAAATGACCCAAAGCATTAAAATTAGACCTTTTTTTGTCCAGAAAGTTTGTATCGTTTCATTCTGATATTTTCTTCTTTTTTAATGCAGTTTTTTTTTTCTGCATTATAAATGTGTTCAAATCGAACCCTAAAAAAATAAATAAATCTAAAACCTAAATTGAAAAAAAAAAAAAAAAAAAAAAAAAAAAAAAGCCCCATTTCCCATTCATTTTAATGGGAATTTCTAGTTTGGTGTGTGTGTGTTCTGCATTTGGGATGTTCTATGGTCTTATCCCTTCATTTGTGTGTGTGTGTTCTGGATTGTACCAGATTTTTTAAATAAAAAAAAAACCTTTTCCCATTTCTCATTAATTCCTATGGGGGTGAATTTGACCCACGAGGGAAGTATGTGTTACTATTTTTATTACAACCACAAAAAAAATCCTTGAATCCAGTCAAAAATTTGTTTTTGTGTATTCCTATTTCAAGTGTGACAAATGTGACAAGGTGTTGTACCATTCTGATGAATACTTCATTTTTACTTCATACTTCAAGTGAAAAGAAATAAATTTTGGGTCAAAATGACCTGAGGAGAGGATTTAAAGAAATGAATTTAGTCTGGAAAGTACACATTAAATTAAAAATCAAATAAGTGACAGTAAAGACATTTACATTGGTACAAAAGATCTTTATTTTAAATAAATGCTGTTCTTATGAACTTTCTATTCATAAAACAATCTTGCATCACAGTTTCCACTAAAATATTAAGCAGCACAACTGTTTTCAACACTGATAATAAAAAATAAATGTTTCATAAGCACCAAATCATCATATTAGAAATATTTCTAAAAGATCATGTGACACTGAAGACTGGAGTAATGATGCTGAAAATTCAGCTTTGCATCACAGAAATAAATTACACTTAAACATATATTCAAATAGAAAAAAGTTATTTTAATTTGTAATAATATTTCACAATATTACTAATTTTACTGTATTTTTGATCATATAAATGCAGCATTGATGAGCAAAAAATATCTATCTATATCATTTTTCTTAAGGAATAATTTAATAATAAAACAAATGTAAGAGACTTTGTTTTTCTGAATGGTAGTGTACATAAAATATATTTCTACATTTCTTAAAAATTCTATTTTCTTAGGAACTGCACTCTATCAAGCGTATAGAGTTGTTTTAACAGCAGAATAATACCTGTCTGCGTAGAGAGGTGGCGTCCACAACAGCCATGTCATCTGCTCCTCCCTCTAGAGTAGAGTCCAGCGTGGCCAGGGCATACCTGCCAGAAACATTATACATTTCATAAGACATTGAGATTGTATTGAGAGGTAGAGAGAAAAACAAAGAGAATAAAAGAGATGATGGAAGAAATGAGAGGAAGAGCCAAGAGTTACCTGTTGTCATGCTGGGGGTTAGAGAGGGTTGAACCCCCTCTGAGAGATGGCTTGCTGAGAAGCGGATAGGAAGAAAGTGAGAGAGGGAAAGGATGAAAGAAGACAGACAGACAGACAACTTTAGTAAGATGCAAATGTGTTTTAATGTACATGTTGCAGGGGGTCTGTGTCTCACAGACACTGTCAACATTTTATTTTATAATCAAATAAGCCTTGCAAAAGAAATGATGATTTCATGACAAACCAGCCAACTGCACAGATGTAAACACATTTTTTTCCCTTATTTTTAGAAAGAAAATAGGACAGTGAGTATAGTTATGCTGGTTTTACATAAACCTAGAGCTGAGTTTAGTGCCCATCAGTGGAGCTGAAGTTAATGCCATTCTACATCAGAAGCCAAGCAAGTCACGGGGCACAGGAAATGAGCTCACGGATACCACCTGTGCGGGTATCCACAGAAATCAAAATAAAAAAAATGAATGTTCTGGATTCAATATAAGTTAGGCTGTATCATTTCACAGCGTTTGTGGCATAATTTCAGTTACCAGAGAAAATTATTCAGACCTGTTCCCCCCCAAAAAACCAAAACAAAATAAAACAAAACATTTGGGTCAGTAAGATTTTGAAGTGAATTAATAGCTTTTCAGCAAGGATGACTAAAATGGATCAAAAGTGACAGTAAAGACATTTATAATGTTAAAAAATATATATTTTTCAAAAATAAATGTTTTTTTTTTAACCTTTATTTCATCAAATACTGAAAAACATATAATGGTTTCCACAAAAATATAAAGCAGCTGCATTGATGAGCAAAAAATATATGTATATGTATATTATATATATATATATATATATATATATATATATATATATATATATATACACATACACAGTACAGTCCAAAAGTTTGGAACCACTAAGATTTTTAATGTTTTTAAAAGAAGTTTGGTCTGCTCACCAAGGCTACATTTATTTAATTAAAAATACAGTAAAAACAGTAATATTGTGAAATATTATTACAATTTAAAATAACTGTGTACTATTTAAATATATTTGACAAAGTAATTTATTCCTGTGATGCAAAGCTGAATTTTCAGCATTGTTACTCCAGTCTTCAGTGTCACATGATCCTTCAGAAATCATTCTAATATGCTGATTTGCTGCTCAAACATTTATGATTATTTTCAATGTTGAAAACAATTGTGTACTTTTTTATCAGGATTCCTTGATGAATAGAAAGTTCAAAAGAACAGAATTTATCTGAAATACAAAGCTTCTGTAGCATTATACACTACTGTTCAAAAGTTTGGGGTCAGTAAGAATTTTTATTTTTTTGAAAAGAAATTAAAGAAATGAATACTTTTATTCAGCAAGGATGCATTAAATCAATCAAAAGTGGCAGTAAAGACATTTATAATGTTACAAAAGATTAGATTTCAGATAAACACTGTTCTTTTGAACTTTCTATTCATCAAATAATCCTGAAAAAAAAAATATTGTACACAAATATTTTGTACAATTGTACACATTAAATGTTTCTTGAGCAGCAGATCAGCATATTAGAATGATTTCTGAAGGATCATGTGACACTGAAGACTGGAGTAATGATGCTGAAAATTCAGCTTTGCCAACACAGGAATAAATTACTTTGTCAAATATATTCAAATAGAAAACAGTTATTTTAAATTGTAATAATATTTCACAATTTTACTGTTTTACTGTATTTTTAATTAAATAAATGTAGCCTTGGTGAGCAGACCAAACTTCTTTTAAAAACATAAAAAATCTTAATGGTTCCAAACTTTTGGACTGTACTGTATATATATATATATATATATATAAAATTGTTCTTAAGGAATAATTAAATAAAATATAAATATAATAACATGCAAAGTTCGCATGTGACCAAAATATAAGCTTCACATTTTAGCTTTTAAATACAGATGCACTATGTGCTTTCAAAAATTAAATATAACAATTAAAAAATATTTTCTGTGGTAATTATGCCACAAATGCTGTCAGAAGAACTTAATTTTTAATGAACCCGAACATTCCTTTAAAAACTATACACCAGTGCCACAAACTTATGTGTAAATTTAACTGAAATCAGGAAAAAAGAAAGGATTCAAACAAAAGAGCGAGAAGTAAAACCCCAAACAAAGAGGCGAAGGAAGAAATGGAGCTTAGTGAAGCAGCGTGTCCACATCCAACAGCAAACAATACAGCGACAAAACTGTCATCTAACAAACTACCTCCTAAAACTTAAATATGTAGGGGTTTATGGTTAGTGGTTGACAGCATCATATTTCGAGGAGGAGTGTGTCTGCAAGTGCAAATATCCTATCTCACCTAATCAATTTGTCATCAGAATGACAGAAGAATGTCTATCAGTCGTAGAGGACTTTGTTCTTGGCTTAATCTAATACATTCGATTAGTTACTCTGTGAAGCAACATCTAATTTAGCCAAAAGTCAGTCTTTCAGGAAGATTCAGGGGTCTGATGTCAAAGGTCACCTGCGCTGGTTCTCGTCCAGGACCTCCAGGACCTGCTGGTAGGCCCGGCGTGTGGTTGACTGGATGAAGGAAAGGACACCGTGGGCGCTGAAGAGGTTAAACCCATCCTCGGTGCCACCGAGGGGAGCCATAGTGCGCAATGCAGCAGAGGGGGAGGGAGTCATACTGACCGCACCACAGAGAGAGAGAGAGAGAGAGAGAGAGAGAGAGAGAGAGAGAGAGGGAGAGAGAGAGAGAGAGAGATGTAACGAAAGAACAAGAGAGGAAAAGTAGAAGATTGAAGAGAGAGAGTGTCAAACAAATGTAAGGTTTCAGAAAGAAGGAAATAAAAGTAGAAAGAATGGAACAGAAGTCGGATAATGGAAATAAAGACTACATTTCATTGGCCCAGAAGAAATGGAGAGATGTCATACAATAGATAGGCAACAGCCTCACCATATAAAAATAAACCTACAACCCAAATACAAACCCTTCAACAAGCGGAAACAAGCAAACTCTTGTCGTTTTAACAACACAAACACACAAAGCAGTGTCTGAGCATCACGACCACAAGCCTCAGAAGCCGATACGAAACGGATGAGCTGACATCAGACTAACGATGAGGCCGTTTACTGACCTGTAGAATCCATCAAACAGACACAACTTCACCTCTGAGATCCAAACAGCAGTCCGCCTTAAAATAGTGCAAAATTATAACTCCGGTATTTTGATAGGTGAATCTCATAAAAACATGTCCAGGTCACATTACACTGGCCCCATTTTTCATAAAGAAATGTCTAACCAGTCTAAGAGAAACCAAAATGTTTTATTGTTATTATTATTATCATCAATAGCCACTATATTATGTTTGTAAATATTATTATATTATAATCCTTACAGAATAACGGTTATATATTGTTTCATATAATAAATAAATTATATACATTTTATTATTGTATTGTACAGTATTATTTTATATAAATAGATAATATTTTATATTATAAAATATGTTTATATTAAATAATTTAGCATAATGTTTTAGTATTAGTTTTTTTTAAAAAATGTGAATTAGAACTGTCATTGCCAAGAAAATAAACTCAAAACATAAGTTTCTTTTTTTTAAAGCCAAATGTACATTTCTTGTATCTTTCTTTTGATTTTTTAAAAGGTCCCGTTCTTCGTGATCCCATGTTTCAAACTTTAGTTAGTGTGTAATGTTGTTGTTAGAGTATAAATAAAATCTGTAAAATTTTAAAGCTCAAAGTTCAATGCCAATCGAGATATTTTATTTAACAGAAGTCGCCTACATCGAACGGCCAGTTTGTACTACATCCCTCTACTTCCTTCTTTAATGACGTCACTAAAACAGTTTTTTGACTAACCTCCGCCCACAGGAATACACAAAAAAGGGGGCGTGGTCTTGTTGCGCTCCCACGGAGAAGAGCAAGAGTTGCGTTTGTAGAGTGTGTTTGTCGCCATGTCGTCGAAACAACGTTATTTTCATCCCGCAGTCCAATCACCTTTGTTTGGCCTTCCCAGGGACGCTGTACTTAGAGTTCAATGGTTCCCGAAAATTATAATTGTGGTATCCTTACTGCATTAGTTACTGTTGGACTGCAGTGCACATAATGGCCACAAGAGGGGACTATGTTTATGTATATGGCTGTTTTCCGTATGAGGTACTCTTCTGAGTGAGTGCTAACGTTGTACATTTTCTGTCGCTGTTTGTGGAGATTAAAGAGTTCAGTCTCTCGGGAATTATTGTCTTTTGTGTTCATTCGGCACAACACCACAATAATCCACGTGTAAAACTATGTGCAGCACACGTTATGGTAAGAGGCGTGACCTTTCCGGGCAAGGAGCGCTAAGCTGCTGTCGAATCACAACACAGGAACCGCTGGCACAATCAGAACTCGTTACGTATTTCTGAAGGAGGGACTTCATAGAACAAGGAAGTCATCAGCCCGTTTTTATGACAGTGGAAACAGCGGTATACAGAGAAGTAAATTATGTGAAAAATACTGTGTTTTTTTACACGCGAAACATGAACACATGTTATATTGCACACTATAAACACAATCAAAGCTTCAAAAAAAACACGAAAAACGGGACCTTTAAGGTGAAATAAGAACTGGACATGTTTTTGTGTGATTACTGATGTGACAAGGAATTTAAGTTTATTGCTGATTTTGTGTATTGTCACAAGTTGTTCGTTTTTTTTTTTTTATTGTTAATTAATATTGTTAGTCAACATTATTAAATATTTAAATACACTAGCGTTTAAAAGTTCGGGGTCAGTAAGATTTTTTTTAAATGTTTTTGAAAGAAGTCCCTATGCTCACCAAGCCTGCATTCATTTATTTGATCAAATATTATTACAATTTGTGAAATATTATTACAATTTACAGTAACTGTTTTCTATATATTTTAATATGTCATTTATCCCTGTGATCAAAGCTGAATTACTCCAGTCTTCAGTGTCACATGATCCTTCAGAAATCATTCTGATTCAGAATTTAATGAATCAAAAGAACAGCATTTTTAAAAATAGAAATCTTTCAACATTACAAATGTTTTACTGTCACTTCTGATCAATTTAATGCATCCTTACTGAATAAAAGCAATAAAAAAAACACTGACCCTAAACTTTTAACCAGCAGTGTACATTTAAATACAAATTATGAAATTATGATTAAGTTAAAAATGTCATTTTTAGTTGTAATTTAGAGTAAAATTTGATAAAGGACAGTTTGGCTGATGGACATGACATTTAGATCAGTAGCAGAAGCCATACTAGTGTTAATTTCATTGGGGTCTAGAAAAAAAAGAAAAAAAAAAAAGAAAAAAGAGGTGCTGGTCATTGACGGGTTTAAGTACTTCTACAGACCAGCCAATCAGAAACCATCATGTCAAAACAAACCAACAATTGTTTAGTTGAAGGAGAATGACTGATCTGTTTTTTTAAAAAGTACAAACCCTCAATGTAAACAGCTCCTCAATCCCAGAAGTGGCCATTCATTAGAGTACAATAGAGCCGTCAGGCAGTCATGGCATGAGGGAAACTGACAAAGCAACTCTAAACTACACTGACCAATACCATATCACAAGCCGTTTTATATTGTGATAATATTGGTTTTCACCATGACTGACAGGTGTGATCAGGCCACTCCTGTACATGCAATAACATGCACTGAGGTTCAAAAAGCACCAAAGCCAAACTGAAAGGGCTTGAAACTAAACAATACACATGCATGGTTCTAACTCACCCCCTTTGAGTCAGCATCATGAAGGGAGAAAGAGAGACACCAGGGGGAGGAAAAAACACATAATGGAGTGAGAGGGCCATGTTGACAGGGCAGAGGTATGTGTGTGTATTCGTGGCTTTGCACTCACATGGAGTCGTTTCTGGCGAGCTGGCCATTGTGTTGCACACCTATGTTCTCGCTGACCGAGCGTTCTCTACGTGTCTTGGTTTGCGTGCGCACCTGTGTGAAGCAGAGAAAGTGGACAGGTGTTCCTTATTTTACTAAACCCAAACTGACATGTCGCTGTTCTTTTTTTAGCGACGTTTGTTACCACTCAGACCTACACATCCCACATCTTGCTAAATTTGGTCTGTCCCACTTACTTCTTCGCTAGGCTGACTTGCAGAGCTTGCCTGCTCCATTTCCAGGAAGTCGAAGGGCTGTTCGTTGAGCGTGAGGACCCGAGGTGGCGTCTTGAGGGACAGTGTTGACTCCAACGGGGTGGACTGGATGAGGTCCAGATCTCGGTGAAATTGCATGTCATCACCGTCTCCTACATAGAAAGATAAGTGACCAATCAGATATTCATCCACTCTGAAAATTGATGTGGATTATTCAAGTGAAACAAACTGCCTAAAAGAGAAATTCACTCTCATGCCGTTCCAAATCTGTATGACTTTCTTTATTCAGTGATAGATATTTTGTGCTGCCCATCTCGTACCTGCCACTACGATTCTCTCGGGAACGTGCATCATTGCCGTGTGGAGTGTTTCACGCTCTGGAAGTTCCTGCTCTTCTGAGCTATACGGAGCCACTTTGAGCTGCTGAGGAATGCGCATTCTCTGACTGATGCCCTCTGTGTATTCCAGCTCATAGTGGATCCGGTTCATCTCCGCCATCTCGGCTGTGGGAGAGGGGAACGCCGCTCCACTCATCTACAGGGTATAGAGAAATTACCAGGTCAGCTGTGATATACAGTGAGAAAATTCCAAAACGTGTCAATCACATAGTCAAACAAAATTCCAAAGGAATGTGAACAGAAGCCCTATTGGAATTTTTTCATACTTTGTAACCATAGGATCATATAGGAATCCTCTAAGAATCAAATATGATCTTATTGGACGTATACATTCTTTGATTCTATGATATTTTCTTGTACTGCGCTGAATAATGCTTTGCTTTTGGACAGTTAAAAGAAACCAGATTAGAAGCTTTAAAGGGATAGTTCACCCAAAAATGAAAATTTGATGTTTATCTGCTTACCCCCAGGGCATCCAAGATGTAGGTGACTGTGTTTCTTTAGTAGAACACAAATGATGATTTTTAACTCCAACTGTTGTGGTCTGTCAGCCGTATAATGTATGTCAATGGGAACTCCGTCTATAAGAGTAAAAAAAAAAACAAAAACAAAAAACATGCACAGACAAATCCAAATTAAACCCTGCGGCTCGTGACGACACATTGATGTTCTAAGACACGAAACGATCGGTTTGTGCGAGAAACCAATACACCACTATGTCCAACTACCCTCCACATCCGGTGTGTGAGGTCTGAATGCACTCTGATGACGGAAGTGATCTCTCGCACTCATTGAAGTATAAGCGCGAGACATCACTTCCGGCATCAGAACGCGTTTTCTGACCTCACTAACCGGATGTGGAGGACAGTTGGACATAGTGGTGTATTAGAGGTAAAAAATTATATAAATACTGTTCGGTTTCTTGAACAAACCGATCGTTTTGTGTCTTAGGACATCAATGTGTCATCACGAGCCTCAGGGTTAATTTAGATTTGTCTGTGCATGTTTTTTTTTTTTGACTCTTATAGATGGAGTTCCCATTGACATGCATTATTCGACTCATCATCAATCATCATTTGTGTTCTACTGAAGAAACAAAGTCACTTACATCTTGGATGCGCTGGGGGTAAGCAGATAAACATCAAGGGCCCTATTTTAACGATCTAAACGCAAAGTGTAATGCGCACGGCGCAGGTGCACTCAGGGCGTGTCCAAATCCACTTTTGTTATTTTAATGACGGAATGGGTTGTCCCTATTCTCTTAATGAGTAATGGGCGTAACGTTCAATAAACCAATCAGATTGCCCTTTAAGAGCGTGATGCGCTCGTGCCATGGCGGATTGCTATTTACATGGCGGAATTTGTTGGCGGCAAAGCTGAACGCTTTTCAAGCGAAGAAACCGATCTGCTCGTGCGCAAAGTCAAAGCTGGCTTGAAAATGCAGGCTTTCAAATAGCTCCGCGCAATGAGTCAGTTAATATATATGTGTGTGTGTATTGGCACGATTGTTCAATTAATTAGCCAATTTCCTTCATCATTATAAGTAGTAATAGGCTGAATTGAAAATAGGTAGCCTAATTCTAATACACACAATGACTATTCATCATTACATTTTTATATTTATGTAGCCTACACAATAATGTTCTTTTACACTGTAATCCTTTTGTTTTTAATATTTGGCATGTTTGTGTGATGCGCATCCCTGTGTGTAATAAGCAAAGTCAACGCGCACTGTGGCAGTTTCTACCAACGCGCTCTAACAAAAAAATATTGCGCCATTGACTTTAGACTTAAGACCAGGTTTGAGTTGGTCTATGGCGCAGTCTATTTTCAGCTCCTTAAAATAGCAATGCGCCGGCAATGCGTCTGAACACACCTCTTTTTTAGACCAAACTGGCGCAAATGCATTTACTAATTTAAGGACGTGGCGCTGAACGGGAAAACGCGAACGGCGCCGGACGCAAACTAGCAAACACAATTGCGCTGCGCCTTGCGTCGCATTGCGCCGGGTGTATTATAGGGCCCCAAATTTTCATTTTTGGGTGAACTATCCCTTTAAAATTCTGAAAGATCCTTTTTTCATTTCTCTTGCTATCTTACTGGAGCATTTTATCCTATAGATTATAGTTATTTTTATTATTATAGAATAATTTTTATACTAAAATAATACTACATTTAATTTAAAAGGCGCCTTTCAAAGCACTCAATGACATTGTACAGTTGAGTGATAAGTCATAAAAACAAATCAAGACAGCAATACAACAAAACAACAGTTGTTTAACATTAGATAATCTAAAATTGATCAGAGAAAGCTAATTTAAATAGATATGTTTTAAGACATGATTTAAAAGCAGCAAGACAATCACTTTCTCGTATAGATTGTGGAAAAAAATTCCAGAGGTGAGGAACAGTGCAGCTAAATGCCTAGGACCACATAGTGACTAATCAAACAGAAGGTACAACAAGAGAAACAGTTGAAGAAGATCGAACAGTACGCTTTGAGGTGTAGAAATAAAGCAAGTCTGAGAAATATGAGGGTGTAAGAGTGTAAAGAGCTTTAAAAGTGGGAAGCAGAATCTTGTACTCTACTCGTTATTTAACAGGAAGCCAGTGTAGATGATAGAGAACAGGAGAGATATGCTCAATGGAAGAGGTTCTAGTAATTATACGGGCAGCGGAGTTCTGGACCAACTGAAGTTTATGAAGGAGGTAACCCAAATAGAAGAGAGTTAACATAATCAATGCGTGAAGTGACCAGAGCGTGTAAAAGAATGGACGAAGACGGCTGATGTTCCGTAGGTGGAAATATGCAGACCGAGTAATATTGTTCACATGTATTTCAAAAGACAAAGTACCATCAAGGACGACACCCAGACAGACTCTTAACATGAGAAGATGGAGGAGAGATTGTAGAATTATCAATGGAGAGTGAAAAACAAATTGACAAATTGGATTTAGTGCCAACAAGAAAAACCTGTTTTATCAGTGTTCAACTTGAGAAAGTTTGCATGAAAACCTGGATTTCATTTCTTCAAAACAGTCCAAGAGAGGAAGAAAGAGTAGAATTTGGCTTGGATGACAAATAGAGCTGGGTGTTGTCCGCATAGCAATGAAAACTAATGCCATATTTCCTAAAAATACCAAGTGGTAATAAGTAAATGCTAATTAAAAGAGGGCCCAACACAGAGCCTTGAGGAACACCAGTGCTAACAGATTCAAGTTCAAGTTATTTATAAAGCACATTTAAAGACAACGTGTGTTGTACCAAAGTGCTGTACAATATTACACAAGATATAAAAGATCATAAAACTAATACATAAGATAACATATAAACATGCAGGGTAGACCATAAACCACTCAAAATACCTTATATAATTCAGGCGACATCATAAGCTAAAGAAAATAAATGAGTCTTTAGGCTAGATTTAAAAGTGTCCAAAGTGGGTGAAGACCTCACGTCAACTGGAAGCGCATTCCACAACTTAGGAGCCGCAACTGCAAAAGCTCGGTCACCCTTGGTCTTTAAGTGGGACCGGGGAACAGAGAGGAGGAATTTATTGCATGAGAGGAGAGATCTTAGAGCAGAATGTGGATGAAGAAGATCGCAAATGTACTGTGGTGCTAACCCATGTAAAGCATTATACACATATAGCAGAACCTTGAAGTCAACTCTGTATCTGACTGGTAACCAATGTAAGGTGGAGAGAACAGGAGTTATGTGTTCTCTCTTCCTAGTTCTCGTCAGAAGTCTAGCTGCTGCATTCTGAACCAACTGCAAACGGTGAAGATGATGATCTGAAATTTTTAAGCTGGACAAAATAAGTGCATCCAGAGAGATAAGATCTGAACCAGGTGAGAGGAACACCTGTGATACCTGTAGAGAATAATCTATCTAAAAGAACTTGATGGGAAATAGTATCAAAGGCTGCACTTAGATCAGAAGTTCAGAACTATTTCTGAACTATTACAGTGTTTATTAAAGGTGATAAAGAGGATCTTTTCGTCGAATGAGAAACCAAAGACTGTTACTGAGTTTTTGAAATGAGCGCATGCGTAAGAACAACCCCCTCTCCTTTCGAGGGAACGCCTCCTAAAACTCGTGCACGTAATCTGCAGTTGTTGCTCCTGTCTCCGGAAAAAAACATTGCATGCGGCGCCTGTGGAGTGTGGAAAGTTACTGGAGCGCGCAGCCGTGGTCGTCTCTCACAAGGAATGTCATGGCAGTGATTGACAAGTCAGAGGGCCAATCGCTTACGCGATGATCGCGTAAACGATTGGCTGATGTTTTTAAGACCCTACCTCGTGCACAGATTATGTATATTAGGGTGCTTTCACATTAGCACTTTTGGTGCACACCCGGGTTCAATTGACGTCAGAGTTCGGTATGTTTGGATGATGTGAACACGGTCTTCTGAACTCGGGTGCGCACCCGCGAACTGTACCCGAGTCCGCTTAAAAAGGGTGGTCTGGGGTGCAGTTCAAGTGAACTCCGGTACGGTTCGCTTCTGATATGAATGCAAACGTACCAAATTGCGGAAGTGAACCGCTATTAATGCCGTATTATTTGATAAAAATGTGTGTTTGTGTGTGTGTGTTTCACTCACTTTCCCAACGAGCGTGACTGACGTGCTGCAAGCAGAGCTGTAGTGTGGCCTTTCTTATTTCTCCTCACCTTCCGTACTACATTCGCGGCAGATAGAGTGGCAGAAGTGTCGTTATGAACAAAACCAACGGTTCAAAAACAAAAATATGAAAGTGAGGAGAGCAACGTTATGCATTTGCCGCCTTCTCCTGCGCCGTCGTTACTAAGCAACGGAGTAAACAGCTGCTGGTTTGATGACGCAAACGAACCGCGGGTCGGACCCAAATAATATAATGTGAACACAGTCCAGTGGGGGCAGGGGGGAACAATCGAACTCGGGTTTGGTCCAGGCAATCGAACCAAGTGTGAAAGCACCCTTAATATTATTCCTTTCAGTGCACCTAATAAATAGTCTTTTATCAGTTAGTAAAGACAGTTTCAAGTAATATTGCAAAAATGTATAAAACAAAACATCCTCTTTAGCACCTTTAATATTAGCTTATATTTTTAGTTTTTATTTTAATTGTAGTTTAAGATTAAAAGAAATGTTTAAAAGAAACAAAATTTTTGTTTTGTTTTTATATTTCTATTAAAGGGTTAGTTCACCCAAAAATGAAATTTCTGTCATTAATTACCCACCCTCATGTTGTCCCAAACCTGTAAGACCTTCGTTCATTTCCGGAACACAAATTAAGATATTTTTGATGAAACCAAGGGTTTCTGAACCACATAGGCAGCAACGTCATTGCACTTTTCCAGGCCCAGAAAAGTAGTAAAGAAATCGTTAAAATAGTCAAAGTGACTACAGTGGTTCAACCTTAATGTTGTGAAGTGACGAGAATACTTTTTGTGCACAAAAACAAAATAAAAATAATGACTTCATTCAACAATTTATTTTCTTCCCTGTCACTCTCCTATGCTGTTGACGTTGTAAACACAGTGCAGCACTTCCGGCTCAGTATTGGCCGACGCTGTACACGTGAGCAGCACGACTCATGCGTGTGATGCTGACGCAAGAGTTGATGTGAACTATTTTAACATTTCAGGGCCTTAAAAAGTTTGTGGATCAGATACCCTTGGATTTCATCAAAAATATCTGCATTTGTGTTGTGAAGATGAACGAAGGTCTTACGGGTGTGGAACGACATGAGGGTGAGTAATTAATGACCGAAATGTCATTTATTTTTGGGTGAACTAAGCCTTTAAGCTTTCATTTATTTTTATTTCAATTTTTGTAATTTTTGTACTTCAACTTAGTTGCCGAAACATAATATTTTTTGTTTATTTCATTTCAGCTTCATTTCAATTACTGAAAACTAATAATAGTTTCAGATTCATGATAACACTGGCTCTAAATGATCTGGTTGTGTTATGCTGAAATTAAAGAAAAACTAAAACCAATAAAGATCTTAGATTTTTTTCCTAATTATAAGAGAAAATACCTTCAAACCATCCTGCAAATCATGCATCAAAATCTCTCGTACAACAAAACCGGAATCACAGGTTGTCCAACATTGTCTGTGACATTTACCTCTAATTCAAAGAGAGCTCATAAGAGACTGCAAGTTTGATGCAACTAAATAATATTACTACAATGTAGATACATAACCGATCCACGCACTACCCTCCGGCTAAAATGAAGCAGAAAGGAAAGCAGCTCTCATCAGTATCTTGTGGTCAAATCATGAGATCAACTATTTCAGGAAGCAAAATGCCATTGAGCACACGGCCAACTCCACACTTTAATCTCTTAAGCATTCCTACTGAATCAGTGCTTCGTGGTTTACGTTTTAGAAAATTATTCAAACACAAATAACGTCAATATGGACGTTTTTGGTTTCATTTTTGCTCGATATGCAGCAGTACTACAGTAAAAGCACCAACAGTATTTTGTTTTAAATGTTTGGGTGGATCCGATCAAACCAAACAGAAAATACATAAGGTCAAATACTTTATAGTATCATAATTAGACCCTGAAAAACAAGAGATATCAATGAATGATGAGTACATCAGGGGCCCTCAAAAGTACATCAATGACAGCTGATAAAGGGCTAAAGCATAATCAATAATCACATCACAACTCATTTAGACTCGTACCTTCACCGAGATCAGATCCACTGATGGATTAGACACGTTAAAGTGAAATGTTATCTTATAATCCGATGATTTTGTGGGTTTTTAGAGAAAGAGAATCATCCAGCAGTACAGCACAGACCAGCTCAACCCAGACCGCGCCACAGCTGCGTGAAGCCGGCGGACACCGAGGAGAGCTTAGAGGCGCTTTTCAAATTAAAAGTCTCTCTAGGGACTTCATTTAAAAGTCACGGGTTTTCTCTCATCCCCAATAGTTCATTGTCAGAGTTCGTCAATTCCCTTTAAAATAACATAATTTTATTATATTAGAAACTACTACACACAAAATTTTGTTAACAGTTACATAGAATAAAACCTAATATATTTGTATTCTAGCTAGCTATTACAAATGCAAAATTATATTCATCAACAGTGTTGGGGTAACGCATTATAAGTAACATGAGCTACATAATCAGATTACTTTTTTCAAGTAACTAGTAAAGTAACGCATTACTTTTAAAATTACAACAAAATATCTGACTTACTTTTTCAAATAAGTAACGCAAGTTAGGGGCGATATTCACGCAGAACGCGTCTTTGCATCTAAAAACACTCAGGAATGGTTTTTAAATAAACGCAGCGTAGAACGCGAGGGTCTCGAGACGCGCTTTTGAGACGTGATGCAATAACGGAAACAGAAATAGGCAAACAGCAGAATTGATAGAAGCATGCAACGCTTGCCCCGCCTCCGAGTTCTTCTGATTGGCCCACTGTTTTGGAACTGACATTGATGAGCAGCGCTGCGTGTGAAGTTGAAATTCTTTTAAATCGACGTGGCGTCTTAAAAACGCGCCGCTAATGTGCGAGGCGCTGCAAAAATATGGCGTTCCGAATGGCTCAGATATGACTTTGTATGGAAGGCCAAAAACGTGTGAATTTTAACATGTCAACAACACGTTAAAGTAAAGTAAAATATAAGTAAAGTTACATCCAAAAGACGCGGGACGCGAGCGTATGCACGTCCGTCAAACGCATATTTACATAGAAAAACAATGGGAAAGTAGCGCATTGAAATAGAAAAATGTGTTCTGTGTCTACATCCTATAAAACAAACAAACAAACAAAAACATCCTATTCTTCTGCATTCCAGTTCCAGAATGGCAGCACAGCTGAAAGACTTGTTTGAACTGCGCCCTCTGCTGTACAGACGTGAATTTGCATTTCATTCAGCCTGAGGCTTATTTAGTTCACTTTTGGTGTGAAAAAGGGCCTTTACATTTACCCAATATATAACTTTTTTGTTGTTACAAAAACAAACAAACAAACAGCCCAGCCTACTGTAATTGAATTACTTTTCCCTTTAAAAGTAGCTAAAGTAAGGGATTACGCTTATTTTTTTTTGTAATTTAATTATTCTGATGTAATTGCATTAATAGACTACAAAACAATTCTATATAAAACAACATCAAAAGTTAACGTCTATGATAAAACTATTAATGTAACCCTCTCCCTCTAAATACTTTGGTCAGTTCAAGAATAAGGTAGCCTATGCAATTTTATTTTATTTATTTGAACAATCATTTTAATTTTATTTATTTTAATTGTATTATTCAACTGGTCGAGGTTGATATGAGATTTACAAATAGGCTAGGCTAATTAGTAAGTAGCTAATGCATACTTTTTAGAAAGACTCATTTGTAGGCTAAAGGAATCTAATGAAGATGTAATTAGCTAGTAACAAATGAGTTTTTAGAGTAACTTACCCATCACACATATCACACAGAACTTGAGAAACAACCGCTGTTGAGCACCGTGTTTCCATCGTGGCCCCTAGCGGTGTGTGTGTGTGTGTGTGTGTGTGTGTGTGTGGTGGGAAGAGCGCTGAGCGATTGTCCAGTCTGTCTCAGTGTGCTCCCAGTTGAGGACACCAGCTCCAGGACTCCAGGATGCTCGATTATTTCAGTTTGCAAGGAGAAAACATTTAGCGCGTTCACAAAGATATATTAACTACAGCCCCACTCGTGTATAATGAAGTGATCGGACCCTGTACAGTGGACGGTGGGCCCCTGAAACCTGCTCACCACAAGCCCTGAAGAGTGTTTGCTGCATGTGGATGCTGTAAACGATGTGCTGCTCCGTGGCACTTCTGCTCTGCGGTGTGATCGTGTCTCTGATCGGCGCAGCATCACTGGACCTGCAGCCCGACATGTGAGTCACGCTCTATAGCCTCTGTATAAGTTTTTTTGGTCACTAGTCTTGACATTTTAATTAATTTAAATGTTAATTTTCATTTAATTAGAACATGCATGAACTTCAGATTTTTTAAAAATAGCCGATTTTTGTGTGTGTGTGATTAAAGTAATCTTAAAGTGCTATTTGAATGATACCAATCATCACAGCTGAACATGTTAAATGTGTCACCTGTGTTTTTTTTTTAAAGTGTAGGCTAATTCAATCAATTGAAAGCATTTCGCTTATGAAAAGTTTATTTTTGTCACTAGGTGTAACACTAGTTATGCCTTAAATTACTATTATTATTATTAATAATAAGTAATCAGTTTGGTTTCTTACCGTTAGCTCTTTGTTTTGGTACCAATAGCGCAATAATTTGGATTGTGAAGCTGATAATTAACCGTGAAGCGTTATTTCTGATGCCCTCTAGGTGTCGCCAAATGCGATTCCATTTGAAATGTGAAATTAAAATCATTATTTATTACATTATTTAATTTATTCTGTAAACACTTGATTATCATACCATATATATTCAGTTGCTTTGAAACAGTACAAACTGACTTGACTGAAATACTGCACTGTAAGAATTTGGAAATATGTAAAGCGTGACAGAGGCCGGTGAGTCAACCCCTCTCTGTGTCTTTGACACACACTGACTCCAGGGCTGATCCGGCGTGTGACTGTGCAGTTTATCTGAGAGCCCCCTAATTGACTCAGGATGTGCTGTATTAAGCCCAGATGGTCATAGGAAACAACCTGAGAGAGAACATGACCCTCTGAGGCAGAGCCCAGACTCACCACACTCGCTCGGTAAAACTAAAATAAAGAGTTTAAGAGCCAGACTGTCACAGATGGATTAAAACAAATCATTCTACAGCAGTCCTGATGTATTTATGAAGTTGAAATGCATTTTCAGCGATATTCCATACTCTGAGCTGTGGATGAGGTGCTTTAACCTTTGGATAACCATGAGGAAGATTTAAATCAGCTAACAGTTCCTGACAGACATGATATGAATGTAAGGACAAGTGAAGGAAAGCTGAGTTTGTGTGTAGTACTTAGCTATAGTTTAGGGCCAAAATTATCCCTAAAAATGGTCTAAATCTGAGAAATCCTCCTTTTGGAAAATATTTAGGTGCACTCAATTGAAAAATCTATTCATAAATAAAAGAAATAATTCTAAAAATTCAAAAACTTTTTTTTTTTCAGGGGCAGAATTTGGCTTAGCAGGGTTATTTCGGTACTATTATAGTATTTATTAATATTCTGAATTAGCTTTTATTATTACATTTTCAGTTTTCATTTTAATTTTAGTAATTTTATGGTTCTTGTTTTTGTTTTTAAAAATATTTCTATTTTGCTTTTATTTCTATTTTAGTTATTTTAGTACTTTGACTTTGACTTAGACTGAATTTTATTTCAGTTAATGGCAAAAAAAATAATAATTTCATTTATATTTTATTTTATTTCAAGTTTATTTCAGTTAAAAACAACACATTTTATTAGATTTAGTTTAAAAAAGAAATCAATTTACTCAGTAAAATACAGTTTTCTATTGAAACAGCAATATACTGTAAAAACAATGCATTCTGGGTAATATTTGTCATTTTAAGAAAGTGGCCTATAGACTACTTTCTCGAAAATGACAAATAATATTACCCAGAATGCACTGTAATATACAGAAGTAATATACTGTAAAAACAATGTGTTCTGGGTAATATTTGTCATTTTCGAGAAAGTAGCCTATAGGTTACTTTTCTCGAAAACGACTAATAATATTACCCAGAATGCATTGTTTTTACAATAATGGAAAATTATATTTTACTGTGTAAATCTGTTTAGTTTTTTTTTAGTTATATATTATAAATTTTAACATTTTGAATTAGATTTTATATTCATATTTTCTGTTTTCACTTTAATTTTAGTTTAAGGTTTAATAATTTTGTTGTGTATCTTTTCATTTTTGAAAAATATGTCTGTATAGTATTTATTCATTTTTAGTTATTAGTTTTAGTTTATTGAATTTTTTTTTGGATTATACTTAAACTTAAACTAAAGGAAAATGAGCAACGTGCTGAAATAAAATAAGTTTGGATCCTGAACATGTGGTTCAGCATGTTCTTTGAGGATCAAACTTTACAAGCTGTGAGAACATTTTGTCAACATCCTAAAACGAGCTGTTACAAGATCTAAGAGTAAGATCATTGGATTTATTTCCTCAATGCATCATAGTGTCAGCATGAACAGAGCTTAACTCATTATAGATAGCCTTATAATCAAATAATGCAGTTATAAATCACAAGAACAAGACACTTTTCCCTTTGTTTAATGCAATTAAACTACCCCTCCCCCCAATATAGTTTTATTTTTGATAGACAATTCTTAAACATGTGGTCCCCAGTCCTGAATACATGGTTACATCCTTGCGTAATTACCTTGTCCCAGTATTTAGTGCAGGAACACATGCATATTGGTGTCTGTATGTCTGCTTACTGTCAGCTGACAGCTACACATGCTGACCCACATTCTTCTGTGAGCATTTATGATGAAATGACCAATGGCTTTTTTTACTACTTGAACAAGATGACTAATAATGACATCACTAAAAGAGGGGTTTTGAATTTTAAAGTTCAAAATGAGACACTTGATGTGGATTTGTGGCTCATGAGTGCCCCCTATATGCGAATGATTTACCCTGAATATACCCGGGGCTGGTCTGGATTTCACAGAGCACTACTATCCAACAATCCATGCAACATTACATAACCAAAGTAAGGATGACCACGATGGATCAGGCTACAAATTTGGGACAGAAGTTTATAATGCTTGACACGTGAAATAACAGTCAGAAAAATCAATTATTGAGCCTTTATAAAAAGTTTGCATAAACATGCATGGGTTTTTTGCTGAGTAACATATTTGATACATCAGGATATTATGGTTCTTATACACCGATCAAACAATCTTTTTCACTGTTTCTCAGGCCGAATGTGTGTGAGGAGCAGGAGATGTCTATGCTGGGAGTGAGGCAACCGTGCGTTCAGGCGTTCACCCGTATGGTGAAGGTGTGGCGGCAGGGCTGCTCTTCTCAGCGCTGGTGCATGGGCTACGAGAGGAAGTGAGACACACAAAACTATTTACATTATTTCCATCTCTCAGTCATTATCCCTTAAATCATTTTCTCTTAGCAAATATGACTATCTCTCCCCAAAGAATTATCTCTTAAGTCAGAGGCAGTGACTTTTCTTTCCTACCGTTCAGTACAAGCAAATTTGCCAAGTACCATAGCAGATGCTTTCCATTGACTTAAGTACAAGTTTTGGGAAAGCTCTTCTGGAATTGTCTTCTGGGGTTAAGTGACTTGCACAGCAATAGTGATTTAAAAGGAGTCATAAGCAACTCTTGCTCCTCTGAAAGCAGACCACACTATCAGCCAACATATGTTCTTAAAGGGTTAGTTCACCCAAAAATAAGATTTCTGTCATTAATTACTCACCCTCATGTCGTCCCAAACTCGTAAGACCTTCGTTTGTCTTCGGAACACAAATTAAGATATTTTTGATGAAATCTGAGGGGTTTTGATCCATACATAGGCAGCAATGACATTGCACCTTTTGAGGTCCAGAAAAGTACTAAAGACATCATTAAAACCATCGACTTGACTGCAGTGGTTCAACCTTAATATTGTGAAGTGACGAGATTTTGTTTTGTTTTTGCGCACAAAAAGTATTCTTGTCACTTCACAATATTAAGGTTGAACCACTGCAGTCACGTCGATGGTTGTCTTTAGTAGCCTACCTTTATGGACCTCAAAAGGTGCAATGTTGTTGCTGCCTATGTGTGGATCAAAAACACTCGGATTTCATCAGAAATATTTTAATTTGTGTTCTGAAGATGAACGAAGGTCTTACAGGTGTGGAATGACATGAGGGTGAGTAATTAATGACAGAAATTTAATTTTTGAGTGAACTAACCCTTTACGACTTCTATCTGGCATGTTGAATACTGACCTGCTGATCAATATAGCAAAATTTGGCAAAACATGGTAACTATGACAACACTGAAACTGGAGAAAAACAGCTCAGAAATTTTAAAAGTGCATTGTATGTTTTTAATCGGAGCACAGTGAAATCGTCTGTTACAGGAAAGATCACACTGGTTTTTCAGTTGAACAAATAACAATGTAAAAATTGATTGAAAGAAAGAAAGAAAGAAAGAAAGAAAGAAAGAAAGAAAGAAAGAAAGAAAGAAAGAAAGAAAGAAAGAAAGAAAGAAAGAAAGAAAGAAAGAAAGAAAAAGAAAGAAAGAAAGAAAGAGAGAGAGAAATAACATATTTCACAATAATGCTGTAGCTTACTATTGGAAGTACACAAAAACATAATAATGTAACACAATAGAAAATAAATATTTTCCAATCAGTAGGCTATGTTACACATACTATTCTTTTTTCACAGTATAAATGATCATATTTTACATCTAAAAGATTGAAACCACTGAACTAGAGAACCATTTGCACTTTGAATCGTTTAGAATGTTCTTGTGAACTGGTTCAAAAGATTAAAGGTGCCCTAGAATTAAATATTGAATTTACCTCAGCATAGTTAAATAACAAGAGTTCAGTACATGGAAATGACATACAGTGAGTTTCAAACTCCATTGTTTCCTCCTTATATAAATCTCATTTGTTTAAAAGACCTCCGAAGAACAGGTGAATCTCAACATAACACCGACTGTTACATAACAGTCGGGATCATTAATATGTACGTCCCCAATATTTGCATATGCCAGCCCATGATCAAGGCATTACACAAGGGCAGCCAGTATTAACGTCTGGAGCAGCACGGCTGAATCATCATACTAGGTAAGCAAGCAAGAACAACAGCGAAAAATGGCAGATGGAGCAATAATAACTGACATGATCCATGATATCATGATATTTTTAGTGATATTTGTAAATTGTCTTTCTAAATGTTTTGTTAGCATGTTGCTAATGTACTGTTAAATGTGGTTAAAGTTACCATCGTTTCTTACTATATTCACGGAGACAAGACTGTCGTTATTTTCATTTTTTAAATACTTGCAGTCTGAATAATTCATAAACACAACTTCATTCTTTATAAATCACTCCAACAGTGTGTAATGTTAGCTTTAGCCACAGAGCATCAAACTCATTCAGAATCAAATGTAAACATCCAAATAAATACCATACTTACGGGATTAGACATGTTGCATGACAAACACTTTGTAAAGATCCATTTTGAGGGTTATATTAACATTAGCTGTGTAAACTTTATTCACTGTTTAAGGCAAGCGCGAGCTCCATTTCTAATTATGCCCCAAAATAGGCAGTTAAAAAAATTAATAAAAAAAAATCTATGGGGTATTTTGAGCTGAAACTTCACAGACACACACCTTAGACTTATATTACATCTTGTAAAGAAACGTTCAATGGCACCTTTAATTGAAAAGACTCGAATCAAACAAATGACTCTTCTCAGGTCTCTTCTCGGTTCTTTTCACAGAATGCGGCGCTTTTTTGTTCCACTGTGCTGCTTTGACGACTTTGACAGCTGTGCCGTGCCTGGCTGCTTTTTCAGCGTTTTTTGCTTATTATTTATGACCGCATTTTCAAGAAGCCTTGTCAAGTTAAAAGAGGTTCAACAAGCGGAAGATTCAGCAAGCATCGTGAGCGCGTGATTATAGGCTCTATTAGTCTACGTTATTTCCGGAGCACAGAATGAACAAAATGTTTATCTTGTGGTTTGATTAAATTAATTATTGTGTTCATTTAATTTCAGCAATGTTATGTATGTCTCATTTGCCATCGTAAAACAATTTATTTATTATATTATGTCGCATTAGACCTATCTCTACATACAGTTGTGGCCAGAATTATTAGACCCCTTCATAAATATGATCAAAGATGACTCTAAAAATAAATCTGCATTGTTTATCCTTTTGATCTTTAATTTATAAAATTAGCAAAAATCTAACCTTTCATTGAAGGAAAAGAATTGAAAGTGGGGGGAAGTAACATTATGAAATAAATGTTTTTCTCCAAAACACGTTTCCCACAATTATTAACACCCTTTTATTCAATTCTTTTTGCAACCTCCTTTTGCCAAGATAACAGCTCTGAGTCTTCTTCTATAACGCCTGATGAGTTTGGAGAACACCTGAAAGAGATCAGAGACAATTCCTCAATACAGAATCTCTCCAGATCCTTCAGATTCCCAGCTCCAAGTTGGTGCTTCTTCTCTTCAGTTCACTCCACTCATTTCTTTAGGGTTCAGGTCAGGGAACTGGGAAGACCATGGCAGAAGCTTCATTTTGTGCTCAGTGACCCATTTTTGTGCTGGTTTTGATGTTTGTTTTGGATCATTGTCCCGACGGATGATCCAACCACAGCCCATTATAAGATTTCTAGCACAGTTGGTCAGGTTTTGATTTTTTATCTGTTGATATTTGGTAGAATCCATGATGCCATGTATCTGAACAAGTTGTCCAGGACCTCCAGCACAAAAATAGGCCCACAACATTAAAGATCCAGCAGTATATTTGACCGTGGGCATGGGGCACTTTTTATCCATGTGTGCACCAAAACCATCTGGTGGGTTTGCTGCCAAAAAGCTCTTGTTTTAGTTTCATCTGACCATAGAAGCTTGTCCCGTTTGAAGTTCCAGTCTTGTCTGACAACTGAATATGCTGGAGATTGTTTCTGGATGAGAGCAGAGGATTTTTCTTGAAAACCTCCCGAACAGCTTGTGGGGATGTAGGTGCTTATGATAAATTTTTTTTAGGCTTTCTGAGATTCAAGACGCAACTAATCTCTGCAATTCTCCAGCTGTGATCCTTGGAGAGTCTTTGGACACTCAAACTTTCCTCCTTACTGTGCATTAGGACGATTTAGACACACGTCCTCTTTCAGTCAGATTTGTAACATCTTTAGTTGATTGTAACTTCTCAATTATTGCCCTGATAGTGGAAATGGGGATTTTCAATGCTTCAGCTATTTTCTTACAGCCACTTTCTATTTTGTGAAGCTCAACAATCTTTTGCTGCACATCAGAACTATATTCTTTGTTTTTTCTCATTGTGATGAATGATTAAGGGAATTTGGCCTTTGTGTTTCCTCATGTTTATACTCCTGTGGAACAGAAAGTCATGGCTGGCCAATTTCATGTTCATGATCACCCCGGTGAGCTAAAAAAATTTAAATAAGAATGGGAATATACTTCAGAGATATTTTACTCATAAAAAATTCTAGGGGTGTTAATAATTGTGGGCAATGTGTTTTGGAGAAAAACATTTATTTCTTAATGTTATTTCCCCCCCACTTTCAATTCTTTTCCTTCAATGAAAGGTTAGATTTTTGCTAATTTTATGTATTAAAGATCAAAAGGATAAACAATGCAGATTTATTTTTAGAGTCATCTTTGATCATATTTATGAAGGGGTCTAATAATTCTGGCCACAACTGTATAATCAACCTGTTAACGCTATTTTTGCATCTGTTTCTCCCTGTCTATATCTGTCTCAGGACAGGCTATTATACAGTGTATAGGCAGGTGTATAGTATGGAGATGCAAACTGTGTACAGGTGCTGCCCGGGATGGATGCAGAGAGGAGAAGAGAGAGGCTGTCTTCATAGTGAGTATAATAACACTGTGTGTGTGTGTTATGGATACAGAGTATCTGAACAATGCGTGTTGTCTACAGGAGTGTGTTCTTCTGGTACCTGCTTTAATGGAGGGAAGTGCTCTGAGACCAGTGATCAGCTATGTCAGTGTCCAGAAGGGTTCGAGGGAACACGCTGCCAATACGGTGAGTCTTTTGTGCCTTTTGAAGGGGTTGAAGTTTCAGCTGCTGAATATTCAGTGGCTTATTTACCTTTTCAGTGTTCAAGAATGGGTTCTGTGGTCATATTTTCAGGCTGTTTGTGTTTATGCATATGAGTTTGTGTTGATGCATCTGTACATTAGAGTGTTGTATATTTCTAAGGCGAGGGTAATTGGTGTCTTTGAAGCTTGTTTCCCTGGAGTTTCCCACTCCCACATTCTCTGTCCACCACCTGTGAGTGCACTAAAGTGAGTTTTCCCAGGCAAACGTCACTTTGGTTTGTTAGATTTTCACTTGTTTCTGCCCCCTCTGGTTTGTTTTGACAGCACATGTGAGGTTTTCACACTGTGAGGTGTCGAATTAAGCAGAATAAGAGTGTCTGTGTTCTGGTAAACATGATTTACCAGATCTGGTTTAACAGCAAAGAGTTTGACTTCAGTTGAAATCAGCAGAGTAAATATACATTTGAGCATTGAAGCAGCCTCACACACAGTAGTATGTGAACGAGATTTCGTGTTTGTGTCTTAACAGTAAACCTCTAAGTTTAGTTAGAGATTTTTGTGTGTTGGATCTGCAGCTTTACTCCTGCGGTTTTGTGCTAAGATGACAGTTTGTGCTCCTAAAATGTATTTTCAGAGTTTCTAAAATTAAAGTTTTCTTCTGCATGTCCATAACGCAGAGGGCTGATGGCTAAACAGTACGGCGGTGAAATGACTGTGATGAAAAATGTCTTTTCCATGTTGGACTGGTAAACCTATTAAGCTCATTTGACTCAGAGACTGTGTATTTGTGCGTGTGGAAGAATGTTTTTACAGTGCTCTCTTTCAATAGTCCCTGCCACTGTTACCCAGGACATGCTGTAGCTCAGCGGGCCTTTCCTGTTGGACTGATTGGCTGCCTTTAAAGGCCACTTGTCACTCAATTCTGAGAGGGAGAAAGCAGGGAATACTATTCATAGAATAAGAAAGTTAAAGGAATAGTGCATCCTCATGTTGTTACAAACCTGTAGGACTTACTTTCTTCCGTGGAACAAAAACTGAGATATTACACAGAATGTTCAAGCTGTTCTTTTCCATATAATAAAAGTTAATAGTGACCAGAAGCTGTCAAGCTCCAAAAAGGAAAAGTCACAACAAAAGTATCATAAAACATGTGCATAGACTAATTTTAATGGTACTTTTATAGTGTTCTTTTATCATTTTTGAGGCTTGACAGCTGCTGATGTTTTATAATAGACTAGTGTGAAAGAGTTAGCTCACCCAAAAATGAAAAATCTTTAATTAATTACCCTCATGTCGTTCCAAACCCGTAATGAAATCTGATAGCTGTATGACTCCTCAATAGACAGCAATTTAGCCACCACTTTCAAGGTCCTGAAAGGTACTAAAGACATTGTAAAAATGGTTGACGTGACTGCAGTGCTTCAAACTTAATGTTGTGAGGCGACAAGAATACTTTTTGTGTGAAAAAAACCCAAAACAAAAATAACGCATTTATTCAACAATATCTTCTGTCCTGTGTCATCTGCCTTCTGAAGTGAAGCGATGCGTTTGTGTAAGAAAAATATCCATATTTATCACGCTATAAAGTAAAATATCTAGCTTCCACTACTTTCCATATTCAACTTACGAAGAAAGTGTAACTGACGTCACGCAAGCTTTTTTCGTAAGTTGAATACGAAAAGTGTAGGACGTAGAGTAAGTGTTTTGAACTGCAAGAGGCATTACACTCTCTTCACAAGTTGTATACGGAAGGCAGTCTGGCGGAAGCTAGTTATTTTACTGGCTAACTTGTTAAATATGGATATTTTTCTTACACAAACGCATCACTTCCCTTCAGAAGGCCTTTATTAACCCCCTGGAGCCTTGTGGAGTACACGTTTATGACGGATGGATGCACTTTCTTGAGCTTCATACTAGTTGGTCTCGTTCATTGCCATTATAAAGCTTGGATATGTCAGGATATTATTAATATAACTGATTGTTCATCAGAAAGAAGATAGTCATATACACCCTTGAGGGTGAGTAAAGCTTGGGGTAAAGGCTCCGGTATACTTCAAACGATCTTCTTTTTCGTTCTTCATTTAGGGGTAAAATGAAGTTCGAAATGTGTGACCAGAGATATACTGTAAACGAACATCTGACGCCGCCCACACTGCTGAGAGTGACGGTTAGATGAATATGCAAATATGTGCCGTGCACTTTCTTCTCAGTAACAAAATAAACACAACAAAAATGAGAAAACAGTAAGCATTTATTATAGAAAGCATAAGAAAAGCGCCTGATCATAACAGCATGGGAATGTTAGCATGAGCTCTGCAAAGTAGCACTCCAGTCACGTCACGTGTTCATATAGCACTTTATTTAATGGATTGCTTAAAATCAAGCAGCTTTACAGTATCAAACATGAAAAACAGTGTTAGTGCTTCATTTTTTTACAAGCACAACTTCATTTTGTACTATAAAGCAGCTATCTAGTCTTTTCATGTTTTCACCTGCGGAGATCTTACCTTAACAAACTCTACAGATCAAATGAGTCAGAGACGTGGTCCACGCGAGTGAAGGCGGAGCCTCTGCGCACACCTCCTATTACGTTATCGTCACCAACCAATGGTAGTACGAAGGTGTTTTGGTGCTGGAATTAACTTTTCCTGAAAGTTCGCTTTGGCAAGCCATTTCGAACTTTACTACCCTCCAACCATCTTAGTGTTCCTCAATCAATTCATTCTAAACATTATAACAAGAAAAAAATAATAATAAAAGAATGCCTGTTTTTCCATTCATTTTTTGTAAAAATTGTATAGGGTCGCTAACGACCTGAGGTATGTAACAGTGTAAGTATATTTTTTCCAGTGTTGGGCACGTTACTTTAAAAAAGTAATTAGTTATAGTTACTAGTTACTTCACAAATAGTAACGGAGTTAGTAACGGAGTTACATCATTATAAAAGTAACTAATTACCAGGGAAAGTAACTATTGCGTTACTTTAAAAAAATTAAAATATGTCAAATAACTAAAAATAAATTATTCTTGATCCGTCTCGTGACTCATGATCCGCTCTTGCTTATGAAATTTCTCTGTACTGTCATTAAAGAAAATGTAGTTTTATATATATGTTTAAATAGTCCTATGTTATGTTTTAAATTCATTTACTTGATTATGAAAACTGAACACCATGAGTAAGATGCAAGATATATAGTATAGTCATGGAGTGGGTTAGACATGATTTTGACCACTTCATTAAGTTTTGTTTTATTGAAAGCCTTTCTTAAAAGTGAATTTCGTTTTGTAAAAATTCTATCTTAATTTTAATCAATGTTTCATAAACCAATTGCCTGGATTTAATAAATAAGAATCAAATATAGCAGACAATATAATCATGGATGCACGGGCGCGATCACTGGCGCATGAACTGGAGCGCGACTAAATGAACCGAAACTCAGCGTATAAGCTGCTTGCCTCGCAGACATGAGAAATATATCTATAGAAAGTTTGAAATATCTAAAAATGAAAAGAAATACTCTACTCTGATTATGTAGCCTAATCCGAATGAAATGTACATTCTCTCGTTGTAACGGAAGAAAAACTACTTTGTTTGATTACTTGTTACTGAAAAAAGTAATGGCGTTAGTAACGCCATTTATTTCTAACGCCGTTATTCCCATCACTGATTTTTTCTGCACAACAATAATTGAATACCCAATGATGACGTGATGTTTCACTCATAGTTAGCGCAGGCAGAAAACAGAAGAATAAGAAGAATCATAAGCAAAACTTGAAATGGCTCAGCGATTTACTGCAGATCAAGTACTGGACATAATCAAGTCACTTGATGGTGGATCTGGTGATAGTTAGAGAATATGTTTGAGATCGCAAATATGAGCCAGATGCTGAATGTCCTTGTTAGAGCTCATTTTCCCATACAGTGATGATGGTATAAAACATCTGCTCAAACTGGCTCCAAAAGGTAACAAAATATGCTTTATTTTATTCTTCTGTAATTCTTACTCTAGTTTCAGGAGAGTTTTATATTATCGTGACAGGTAGAGATCCATCCGTGTTAGATATAAATCCGGGTCACTAAAGACCCGAATATGTAATAATGATTGGCGAAACATTTATGCATTTAAGGATTAAACTTTTAAAAGAGATGCCATTTTTAATTTTTTTTTTCATTCAACATGTTGTTCTACTAAACAACAGTGTCTTCCTGATGGAGTTGAAGAGACTCGTGGGAAACAAGCTCTTCACTGTCAATTACTGCAACTTTCCTGTTTACAGGTTTACAATATGTGCTGAGTGAACAGTGTTTAAAGATGTGTCTGTGTGTACTGAGTGTGTTTGATACAGTTTGCCTGAGGGTTTCCTTTCCTCCATCTTGTTTGCTCTACACTGGAGTTAAGACTTACAACCCCACTGAGGGTCCTGACTCTACATACTTCCCTGGAATACTGCAGTGTATTGAGGAGTTCAAGAGTTCCTCATCCACAAACAACTTTTTTAGACCCCCCTTTAAACTGGGTCACATATCTCACATTCTTTGCATGGACACACACAGCTATCAATATATTATATTATTGTAGTCCAGTTGACATCTTTATAATTTTAGTACAGACCCAGCCTCAGTGTATTGAATGCAGAAAGCCATTTGCATTTCATCACCAAAAAAATTAAAATCACTACTCACCTTGATGAATACCAAACCTGTATGACTTTATTTCTTCTGCAGAACACAAAATAAGATGTTGTTTTTGTTTTGGTCTCTATTGACTTTCATTGTGTGGACAAAAAGTTAAAACATTCTTTAAATACGTCATACAGGTTTGGAATAATACGAGGTCGAGTAAATGTGAGAATTTTCATTTTTGGATTAATCGTTCATAATGTTTCACAATTTTGAGTGTTAATGTAATGTACATGTATAAGGTAATAATGTATATCATAGCCAACATCTTTACTGGCGTCAATGGTTCCGTTTAGAACCTTAAACATCCATGAAACCTTTCCATTGCAGTTTCTTTATAGTGGAAAAGGGTTCTTCAGATCATTATAAAAAAATTTTTTTTGATTTTAAAGATTTTTTGGGGAACCCAAAATGGTCCTTCAATGGCATTGTAGCATCATGGCACAGACTTCTGCATAAGAAAGCACCAAAATGAAAGAATCTTGTTGGCCAATATTGTTCCCCCCCGCCATCTGCATGGCTTTGATTATGTCAGCAGAAAAGAAAATTCATTTCAGAGCTGGAGAAAGTTTTAATGAAAGATTTTTCCTCAGAATAACATGTCCTGATCAATCATGCACATTGAGACCCGGAACATTTATTAAGATTTGTTTTTCCAGTTTTCCACTTTCTCACTGCTCTATTCTGTGTCTTTATCCTTCAGTTCAGTCACCTTCTCTGAACTAAAGCATGACATGTTCTGATCCAGCACAAATATATCTGTTAATGCAAACTTTGACTGAGCGGTCTGTAAATTATGATTGAGGTCATCAGATTACGTGCTGTTTGAAAGCTTGCTTATCCAGGACGGCCAGACCTTTCAGTTTAAGTTGTACTGACACGCTCCATGTGCTGGTTTGGTGAGAAACTCACATTTGAACAAGAACTTCACTGCTGCAGGATGCTCTGGCAGACACGGGCTGTTGAAACGAGAGTCTGTGGGGAGAAAGGATTACTGCACGGCAAAGACTGGCAATGAAAACAGAGTCCTTGAGAGTGTGGAGTGAGTTTCCTGGTCAAAAGGTTATTTCTTTTTGTTGAGATGGGCTTGAGGAAGCAGTGAGTCTGGCACATTAAAAAGTGAGAACTTCAGAAGGAAATTAATTTAACGTCTCCACTCAGCAGGTGATCTCAGTTGAGAGACAGAGAAACCAAATCCTGCTGTGGAGAAACATGAACCAGTTGTGTGTGTGTGTGCTGGAATGTTCTGTTGCTTTTAACTCAAAACCCTCTAGACTTCTGAAGATCTGTCTTTATACAGTATTTGCTCTCAATATTCTGTGTTGTAAAATACAAGTTATTGAAGGAAAATTTTATTGCTTATTAATGGTTCATGAGACTTAATGTAGTCTAAATGGAGCTTTCAGCTTTCTCAGGTGTTTCTTCTAAAATTCCTTGTAGGAGAAATAGACAAAATAGAGACACAAATTATTGACATACAGAAAGAATAGAGCGCTATAATAGCATAGACCAGATATATATTGGAAAAATGTTTTAGTTTATTGAAACTGATCTTTGATTGCAAACTTGGCTAATATGAGCATAGTTGAGACATTATTGAAATCTCTTCTGAAACTCTAGAGGAGACAAAAGTAAGATTGACTATCGTGATAGTGTCTTTAATATTTTTGTGAAATGTATATAATTTAAAGGGGTTCTTGATTATGATTTCACTTTTTTAACTTTAGTTAGTGTGTAATGTTGCTGTTTGAGCATAAACAACATCTGCAAAGTTACGACGCTCAAAGTTCAATGCAAAGGGAGATATTTTCTTCTACAGAAATTGCTTTTTAAGGATTACAAATGGCTGGTAGGAACTACAATGAGCTTCTTCCTATGATGGTGACATCAAAAACCTCAAAATTTACATAAACCCTGTCCCCGGGAACACGCATCAAAGGGGTTGAGGCCATGTTGGGCTGCTTTAGAGAAGAGGAAGAGTTGTTGTAGTAGAGTGCAGTAGAGTTGTTACCATGCCACCATTTTACACTGGACTGCTTCACATATGAGGGTCAATTCAACGCTGGATTTGCACACAAGATTAACATGACGGCACATGCTAGTCGATGAGTTGAATCAACTCCACAGCAACTACATAAATTTATCCACTAACCATTCAGAAACGTCTAGATAAATTTTAAAAGTTGTAACTTCTTCCTGAGTCTCTCCATCAGTGTCGACTCCGGTTTGAATAATGTAAGACTGAACACCATTACTGACAATCCTCATTTTGGCTGAGTGAGATTCTCCAGCTTTGTTGTTGTTGAGCAACCGGAGCACGAACGGTTAAAGCTCCGCCTTCTTTTGGAAAGCAGGCAGGGAGCTTTAGCCATGAAGCACTATCAAACTCATTCAGAATCAAATGTAAACATCCAAATAAACACCATACTTACGCGATTAGACATGCTGCACGACGAACACTTTGTAAAGATCCATTTTAAGGGTTATATTAGCTGTGTGAACTTTGTTTATGCTGTTTAAGGCAGTCGCAAGCTCGGGGGGCGGGGAGCGGGAGATTTAAAGGGACCGCAGCCTGAATCGGCGCGTATTTAATGATGCCCCAAAATAGGCAGTTAAAAAAATGAATTAAAAAAAAAAAAATCTATGAGTTATTTTGAGCTGAAACTTCAGACACATTCAGGGGACACCTTAGACTTATATTACATCTTTTGAAAACACGTTCTACGGCACCTTTAAAGGGACACACAAAAAAACAATGTGTTTTTGTTTACACCCAATTAGGGGCAGATTTGACAAGCTATAATAAATGAACTGTGGGGTATTTTGAGCTGAAACTTCACAGACACCAGAAACTTACACCGTGTCCTAACCAGACGCGATGCGATGCCTCGACAAGCGATAAAATGTATCTTTTCCATGTTTTTGTCCTGACCAGCCATGACGTCATAGTGTATTCTATGACAAAGATTGGTTGTACTCTGTAAATAATGTTTAAATTGTGTAATATTTATGAATTTTACTTGCCTACTTTGCTCTTGCCGAGAGAACCCGTCCACACTCTCTTCTGATTGGCTGTGTTTTTTGATTGATTTTATCGCTTCTCATTGTCGCGTCACGTCTAGTGTGGACAGTCAAATTGCTCGCTGCTGGAATCTTATCGCATTGTGTCTGGTTAGGACACGGTGTTATAATATATCTTGTGAAAAGGGCATTATAGGTCCCCTTTAATATAATTAATTGAATTGATACTTCCATTCAGCAAGGGCACATTAAATTCATATTTGTTTACAAAAATAGTGGTAATTTGTTTTCTCTTTTTCAAAATTAGTTATTTTCATAGAGTCAGTAAAGCACCTGTAACTTAATATTTGATCGAATATTGAAACATCCTGTTGGTAGCTGTATACAGATCAACCAGTAATTGCGGAAATGTGTAATTAATGTGCAGATGCTTGCCAGATGTTTCAGAGTCCCTTGCTGTTTAAAAAAAGAAGTCATGCTTGAATGTGAGGCCTAGTTTGGATGTGTGAGTTTATGTAAGATAATACAGGACCAAATGCAAAGATCTGTGGTATCACAACAAAAGACATGTGCCTCTACATGCTGAGAGATGGGCAGACATAGCAGCTGAACAGTTACAGTATACACAGAACTATCCTTTTCTCTGATAGGACACACAGTTAGCTTAAACGTTTTGTAACTGCTCTGCCTAAACCATTAAAGAGGATCTCCCAATGAAAGGACAGGGGATATTCATGAGAAACTGCTGCTTTTCCTCGAAGCATTCATAACCCTGAGAGATAACCAAACGACTTTAACATGCGTTGAGAAAAAGTAGACAAAAGGAATGAGAGAGAATGAAAATACCCAATCTTTATTGCGTTATGTTTCCTTTGAGACTCATTAGTGTATTTAAAAGCAGTAAGAGTTTATACCTTAAATTAAAAGGTCTAACGGTGGCAATAATCCTCTTATTCACTTCTGAGGGGGAAAAGACACTATGTAGAGACCTTGTGAGGTCTTGTCAGCTGTCGTCTGTAGAACGCATCAGGCGAGTTGTACTACGTCCAAACTGAGGAAAGGATATCCCAGGAAAGATGGCTATGGTTATTAGATTTCCGTTCTCTCTGTTCGCTCTGGCCCAGAAATGGCCATCAATTAATATGTAATACTTCTCAGTATTTAAATGGAAGTAACAAAGATATGTGTTTTAAATAGCAACACACTGGCAAACACACAGAATATCATTGCAATGTGGTGGCAAGTTTTGCACAAGCAATCTCCAGTGACAATTTCTATATATACATTTTTTACATTTCATAAATGGGTACATAAAATGTTTTGGAAATATATTTTTTAAATGTACAGGTATGTTTTTTTTTAATAGATTTGAATTTATTTGTATATTTTACATTATATATATATATATATATATATATATATATATATATATATATATATATATATATATATATATATATATTTGTATTATTATATTAAGGCACTTATAAAATCCTGTATTTTTGCAACAAAGAATACGTTCTATTCTCCTTGAAAATTACAAAACATTTTGATCATACACCCAGCGCAATGCAAATGTTTTTTGCTAGTTTCAGCCTGACACAGTTATCATTTTCCCGTCCTGCACCATGTTGTTTAAATAGCAAATGCATTTGCGCCCGTTTATGAAAATGAGGTGTGTTCAGATGCATTGTTGGCGTGTTGCTATTTTGAGGCAGCTGAAATAGATTGCGCCATTGACCAACTGATCAACGCAATATTTATTTATTTTTTGTTATTTAAAGAGCGCGTTGGTAATGTGCACCTATAGGCGCACTTAAACACTGCTTATTACACACACAGGGACGCGCAGCAACATGCCAAATAATAAAAATAAAAGGATTACAATTTAAAAATTGCAAATTCCGCCACGTAAATAACGAGTCTGCCATGGTGCGAGCGCAACTGGCTTTTAAAGGGAATGGGAGATGAGACTCTGATTGGTTTATTCCACGTTACACCCAAAACACACCCATTACTCATTAAGAGAATAGGGAAAACCCTTTTAGACCATGCACCGGATGCGCCGTCCATTTGTCCCATCGTTAAACTAGCAAAAGTGGATTCAGACAAAAAAAAGCAGTGCAGTGGAATACATTTTTTTGTGTGAACGGGCCCTTGTACATTCTTTGTGGCATACAGAATATATTCAGTTCAAAAACCTCTTTAAAATATATAAATGTTGACAGAATGTGTAAATGTTAATATCAATAACATTTTAAAACAGTCTTTCCATTTGCTTTTAATTTCCCGTTGTTTATTCTTGTTTTATTTCTAGATGTTTTTCATCGTTCTTTCCCCTGTTCCTGTTTGCCAGTCAGAGCCAGAGCAAGATTAATGACAGAGGTCTGGATACAAAACAGATCTAGATTTAAAATGACAAAGAGAATGATCACCAGGTGTGAAACATAGAAAACAGGGGCTTAAACAAGCTAAACAGATGGCAGAGTGGATGTTTATTCTCAGATGTATTTGTGTGTGTACTTTTGCGTGCATGTCAGTCCTTATCAAGACGCACATTTTAGCCACTGCAAATGCATTATAGTTTTGTGAAATCACTTAAAGGCATAGTTCACCCCAAAAAAAGAAAATTTGGCATTATTTACCCTCATGATGCTGTAAACCTGTATAAGCGAGTCGACAGCATCACAGTTAGAACGCTTAACTTACATTTGTAAATCTGTCCTTGTCTTTCCACAGGAAAGATGTTGTCAGCACTGTGTATTATTATTATTATGGGATGTTTGTTTAAGGTCATTGCCGTGTCTTGGAGTCAAAGGTTGTTAGGGAGACATGACTCCACGAGATCAGACAGAAGAAAACAGATGGAGATGGGTGAAAAATAATGTGTGCAAATTTGTGAACATGTATCTTGAACATGTAGGCCTGGTTTCACAAACAGGGCTTAAAATAAGCCAGGATTTTTATAAACATGCCTTAGAAAAAACATTACTGTTGTGCATCTTGATAAAAGAACAATAGCACTGACAGATTTGAAGATATATCAGTGCAAGATTCTTTCAGTTCAAACATGCATTTTAGTCTGGGACTAGACTTAAGCTTTGTCTGTGAAACTGGGGAAAGATTCTTAAATATTATAAAACCTGGCTTTGGGCAACCAACGACATTGATTCATAAATATTTTATAATTTTAGATATTATAATAGTCATATTTGGAGTTCATCTGGTGATGCTGTGTTGCCTTCGAAACCAAGTGTGGGTGTGGCCTGAACATTTGCTATGGCGACCCATCCTTGGTTTCTGAGGCTTACAGAAACACACACTATCAAATAATTGTATTTATTTATCAATTGATTTTTAAGATAAGTTCTCTTGAACTTATTGTGAAACTTTTTTTTTTTTGAGTTTGTGTGTACTTGATGAAAACCTGTTGAGCAGAAGGCAGCTGTTTAGACCAGCTTGGACTTATTACCTGAGTCTGAGTGCTGTGTGTTTGTGTGGGGGTTGGTTTGTGTGGTTTGTCTGTTTATGTCTGTGTGATGATTATGTTAAAATGACTGCACAATGTCCTGTTTAAAGACATGAGACAGGAAACATTTTTACAGAAAGTCTTTACAGATCTAAACAATATGCTGGAGAGAGGAAACTATTGAAAATATAAAGAGGAAATAGATGGATAAAGAAATAGATTTTCCAGATGATGTTAAAGGGTTAGTTCACCCAAAAATTCTGTCATTAATTACTCACCCTCATGTCGTTCCAAACATGTAAGACCTTCATCTTCTGAACTCGAATTAATAATTTTTTTGATGAAATCTGAGAGATTTCTGTCGTAAGACTAATCCATATAAATGAGTGGTTTAGTCCAGACTCTTGCTTTATATGATGAAAAGATTGAATTTAGGCTTTTACTCACTTGTTAACATTGATCAGCAAACATAAACAGAAGCTCAACTGAACCTGCTTGATGCGTGAGAACAAACCTCTTCTGGAAGTTCAAACTTGCTGTGTAACTAATGAGGTTCATTCTCGTGTGTTACGCAACACGTTTGAGCTTCCGGACGAGGTTTGTTCTCACGCATCAAGCAGGTTTGGTTGAGTTTCTGTATATTATATGTTTATATGTGACTAAAAGAAAATTTGGACTGAACCGCTTAATTCATATGGATTAGTTTTATGATCTTTTTGAAGCATCAAAGTGGTAGTAGCGTAGCTAATTCGTTCTCGTAATTTAATGACTTTTTTCTCGTAATTTAATGACTTTATTCTCAACATTTTATCTCGACTTTTTTCTCAAAATTTAACACGTTTTTTTTCTCGTAATTTAACGAGTTTATTCTCAACATTTTATCTCGACTTTTTTCTTGAAATTTAACGAGTTTATTCTCAACATTTTATCTCGACTTTTTTCTTGAAATTTAACGATTTTATTCCCAAATTTTATCTCGACTTTTTTCTCGAAATTTAACAAGTATTTTTTTGTAATTTAACGAGTTTATTCTCAACATTTTATCTCGACTTTTTTCTTGTGCAGAATATCATTGCAACATTTTATCTTGACTTTTTTCTCGAAATTTAACACGTTTTTTTTCCTCATAATTTAACAAGTTTATTCTCAACATTTTATCTCAACTTTTTTCTTGAAATTTAACGAGTTGTTTCCTCATAATTTAACGAGTTTATTCTCAACATTTTATCTCAACTTTTTTCTTGAAATTTAACGAGTTGTTTCCTCATAATTTAACAAGTTTATTCTCAACATTTTATCTCAACTTTTTTCTTGAAATTTAACGAGTTGTTTCCTCATAATTTAACGAGTTTATTCTCAACATTTTATCTCAACTTTTTTCTTGAAATTTAACGAGTTGTTTCCTCATAATTTAACGAGTTTATTCTCAACATTTTATCTCGACTTTTTTTCTCAAAATTGAATGACTTTTTTCTCGTAATTTAACGAGTTTATTCTCAACATTTTATCACGACTTTTTTCTCGAAATTTAACGAGTTTTTTCTTCATAATTTAATGTTTATTCTCAACATTTTTTCTCGTAATTTAACGAGTTTATTAACATTTTATCTTGACTTTTTTCTTGAAATTTAACGACTTTTCTCAAAATGTAACAAGTTTTTTTCTCGTAATTTAACAAGTTTTTCCCTCATAATTTAACGAGTTTATTCTCAACATTTTATCTCGACTTTTTTTCTTGAAATTTAACAACTTTTTTCTCGTAATTTAACGAGTTTATTCTCAACATTTTATCTTGACTTTTTTCTCGAAATTTAATGAGTTTATTAACATTTTATCTTGACTTTTTTTCTTGAAATTTAACGACTTTTCTCGAAATGTAACGAGTTTTTTTCTCGTAATTTAAGAAGTTTTTTCCTCATAATTTAACGAGTTTATTCTCAACATTTTATCTCGACTTTTTTCTCGAAATTTAATGACTTTTTTCTCGTAATTTAACAAGTTTATTCTCAACATTTTATCTCGACTTTTTTCTCGAAATTTAACGAGTTTTTTCTTCATAATTTAATGTTTATTCTCAACATTTTTTCTCGTAATTTAACGAGTTTGTTAACATTTTATCTTGACTTTTTTCTTGAAATTTAACGACTTTTCTCAAAATGTAACAAGTTTTTTTCTCGTAATTTAACAAGTTTTTTCCTCATAATTTAACGAGTTTATTCTTAACATTTTATCTTGACTTTTTTCTTGAAATTTAACAAGTTTTTTTGTAATTTAGCGAGTTTATTCTCAACATTTTATCTCGACCTTTTTCTTGAAATTTAACGAGTTTATAAACATTTTATCTTGACTTTTTTCTTGAAATTTAACGAGTTTATTAATATTTTATCTTGACTTTTTTCTCAAAATTTAATGAGTTTATTTTCAACATTTTATTTCGACTTTTTTCTCAAAATTTAACAAGTTTATTCAAATGAGTTTATTTTAAATCAAAATTATCTAAAGTACTGGATAGATGGGGAAAAAATGACCACAACTCCATTTAATGGGGTTATCAATTTGATTGTTTTTGTTGTTAATCTTTGTCTTTTTCTTATTAGCATATTAATGATTTTATGTTTCTAAAACACAATATAGTTATAGTCTATATGGATTCTCAGGGTTTTTCTTTCTTTCTTTCTTTCTTTCTTTCTTTCTTTCTTTCTTTCTTTCTTTCTTTCTTTCTTTCTTTCTTTCTTTCTTTCTTTCTTTCTTTCTAGATATAAACGAGTGTGCAGACAGTAATGGCGGATGTGAAGGCACGTGCTGTAATACTATCGGCAGTTATTACTGCAGGTGTCCTGACGGTAGTAAACTCGGAGATGATGGGAAATCCTGCCAAGGTGAGCGCACAGTCACATCCATCGAGTTTATATCATGTTTCTAAAACCATTTAACCGCTCTATAATCAGAGTGACCCACTTAAAACCAATATTCGAGAAAGGTGCCCACAATATTAATATCTAAATATAAGCAGCAGTAAATTCAATCATAAATGTATAATATTGTGTCCTATCTCCATAAAGCATTCAGACACTTTTAAGACCAGGTCTGGCATTAATGCTTTGAACTGTCATAATCATAAGTAAGAGTAGTTTGTAATGCTCTCTGTTAATGATATGCAGGAAAAACCCTTTTAATCCATCCTGTGCATGTGATTGCACCGGGAGCTTGTTTAAGGTCATTTGTTTGGCTTGGTTTCATCATGAGATGAAGGATGATGTATGATGGGCTTTGTGTGGGCAGTAGTGCCTGAATGTGCTGAGAGAGATGGTTCTACATCTGTGTCCATCTCAGCTGTTAGTGTGTTAGTGTGGGAATGATGATCCTGCCTGCTGTCTCAGGTCCTACTGGACTGAAAGACGACAGGTGAGGAAACCGGTGTATGAGAGATGCCAAATTTACAACGTAAAGGTGGCACAGAAGCACTTCTGAAGTGGCAATTAGGTGTCTTTACGCAGACTGTTTAATGTTGCTGGAAGGTGGCATAAATTCACTTACACAGCAATTTCAATAGTATAATTTTATACTAGGGACTAAGGTGGGTCAGAGCAGGCATCATTTAGTCTATTTTTTGTGTCCAAGTGCATTATTTTCTTTTAAAATAATTTGATAAATTAATGACATATATCACTTTATTCTGTTCAACCTATTTAGTTTGAATTCAATTTTAATACATTTAAATAATAAATATTGTTTTATGTTTTGTCTTAAACCCCCAAAATGTCAGGTGGCCGAACAAATGTACAGACTAAGAAAACTAATCCGTTTAAAATAGTGTCTTATAAAAAAAAAAAAAGTGAACACTAAATACTATGGCATCATTTGTTTTGTTTGAAACCTTATATATAAACAAGTATTATAAATATTAGTAGTTTTAAAGATGTAGTTGAAAAGCTTTTGTCCAGCAATATGTATATTCTCAAATGTCAGGGTGGCAACTGCAAACATGTCTCTTTTATTATGAATTGACAAGATAGAGTAAACATGACCCCAAATTATCCTTGTAGCGGAGTGAAAAGGTTTCGAAGATCTCTCTCAAATACTGGTAAAAAACGGCTCATTTCAATTATTTACATACAACTATTTGGTTGTACCGTCTGACATCAAATTTTTTATTTAAAGGTACCCTAGAATTAAATATTGAATTTACCTCGGCATAGTTGAATAACAAGAGTTCAGTAAATGGAAAAGACATACAGAGAGTCTCAAACTCCATTGTTTCCTCCTTCTTATATAAATCTCATTTGTTTAAAAGACCTCCGAAGAACAGGCGAATCTCAACATAACACCGACTGTTACGTAACAGCCGGGATCATTAATATGTACGCCCCCAATATTTGCATATGCCAGCCCATGTTCAAGACATTAGACAAGGGCAGAACGTCTGGATGTGCACAGCTGAATCATCAGACAAGGTAAGCCAGCAAGAACAATAGTGAAAAATGGCAGATGGACCAATAATAACTGACATGACCCATGATAACATATTTTTATTGATATTTGTAAATTGTCTTTCTAAATGTTTCGTTAGCATGTTGCTAATGTACTGTTAAATGTGGTTAAAGTTACCATTGTTTCTTACTGTATTCGCGTCATGCAGCATGTATGACGAACATCTTGTAAAGATCCATTTTGAGGTATATATAAGCTTTGTGATCTTTGTTTATGCACTGTTTAAGACAAGCACGAGCTCAGGGGGTGGGGGAGCACGAGAATTAAAGGGGCTGCAGCCTAAATCGGCTCATATTTAATGATGACCCAAAATAGGCAGTTAAAAAAAATGTATAAAAAAAATCTATGGGGTATTTTGAGCTGAAACTTCACAGACACATTCAAGGGACACCTTAGACTTATATTACATCTTTTAAAAAGAAGTTCTAGGGCACCTTTAAACATTTTGAAATTAAATAAAACTTGTTTAAACACATTGTTCATGACTCAAAAATATGCATTACATCAGTTTTGAAAAGATTTTAAAAAAATTTTTTAAAGCTTCTTGAAGCTATTTGTCAATGACCAAATACATAATGACTAAATGTAATGAGGGCGAAAGAAACAGAAAAAAATTGGGTTGATACTACCCTGTATAATATTGACAATATTTTACAGTAATTCTGATGAAGAAATAATAAAGAATACTAAAATCAATGCAGGCTGGTTAAATTATTGTGTGTGTAAATCTGACTCTGTTCAGACTCTTTGTTGTGGCTGCTCTCGGTTTGTGGGAAATAGTCAGATGGCTGTAATTGAATTCATTAGGGTCTGAAGGTTTAATTAGTGCTAATGAACCACATTCAATAATCCAGTCATGGGGCAGGCAGTATGTTACAGCACTTTGACCTATAGCTGACTGCATACATGCGGAATCTGTAGGAATTCATCCCAAGACAAGAGTCTGACAAAACTCATGTAACACCAAGGAGACTGTAAATGATCTCTCAAATAACTACAATATCATGTATTTTTGAACATTTGCAATGGCTTATACTGGCCAATATATCATTACTGGGAACAATATATCATTACTGGGAAGTAAGTTATGTTGATTTTGGACAGAGTTCTTTGACAAAGTAGTATGAAACTGGACGTTATGCACGCACATGTGAATGTGTTCAGCATAATACATAATATACTGAATGATCAGGTATCATACAGCAGCTCTCTGATTCTAGAACATTTCTCTGAGAATTCTAAAGTTTGATATTTTAAAATTGTCATTGTCAATTTTCTGAATAGGGATGAAAAGGGGTGGAAATTTTCTGGTAAATTTCCAGAAAATTTCCAGGATTTTTGGAAACTTTCTGAAAATTTATCAGAAATGTTCTGCCCCTTTGCATCCCTATTTCTGAACAATTTTCACTTTAACAGTTATATTTTTCAACACAAAAGCCTAATAGTAAGATCTGACAGCTTAGTTCTGTTGTGTTATGACAGTGTGAATTTCTGATAGGAAATCTGCAATGAAATTATGTCTGTGTTTTAACAGATAAAGATTCTTATGATAAAATAAGCAGATGTATAGGATGAATTAAATTTTGTTCACTCCAGACTTATCCATAACTCCATAATCCATATGATTTTCCCCTCAAACATTAACTCCCCCCTTCATAAATACATTCTTTACTGCTTTAACAGATGTTTGCATTTTAAAATGTATGGCATGAAACAAGGCTGTATGCACATTCCTCATAGTGACAGTTTTACAATTACTATTTATGGCAAAACTCTTATTCATTGAACATCATACAGAACTTTTCACAGAACAGAACCAGCACTAACAAAAAAAGTATCTGGTCGTGTTTTTGTACATGAAGACTTCAGATGCAAAAACCTCTAAGTGCATCTGACATTTTTCTTTGAAGTGAGCATTTTTTTTGTTTTTAAATTTACTCTAATCAGTGACATTTGTGAAAATAAGGCAAATTTGTGAAAATTTCTTACTGACTTCATTTGATTTGATATCTGAAGTACCATGCTTACTAGCACAAAAAAACATGGATTAAATTATTTATGAAATAATATTATTTTGTATTTACCAGTGACTTTAACATTTAGATTTTTTTGCTTTACACTGCCCCTATCAGAATCTCCCACTCTGTTGCATTTTGACCCACAGCCATATTTAGACATAAAAGTAAATAAATAAAATTAATTTGGAGACAAATTTAAAGAGGACCTATTATGCCCTTTTACAAAGTCTTGATTTTGTTTTTGGGGTCTACTAGAATAGCTTTTCATTAAGGGTGGGAGAAAAAAAATGATCCATTGATGCATCGCGATTCTCTCTCCAACGACTCTGGATCGATTCTGAGCTAAGTTTTTATTCAGCTGAGCGATGGTGCTGAGTGTGATTTAGAAACACCCAGATTCTGCTTGCTTCCAATTCCTGACACACATACACCACTCAAACCTTCCGTTAAATAATCTTTCATAAAGTTCGGAAAGGTTGAAGTGAATTACAACGACATTCACAGGTTCACTGCACAGGATGCGCTGTGAGAGACGCTTTGTTTGATGTTGCAGTGCGTGGTCTCGCTTGTCGTATTTTCCTTACAAATGCTCTACGAAGGCATCATTTATGTTGTTTAGAATGCATTAGACTTGTATATTTAAAATATGAAAGTCACTTACAAAAGGCTGCTTTCAAATTTCAAAGTGGTTCAATGTACTTGCGTGTCAGTGAAGCCTAAACACAGCCAGTTTTGTATTAAGGGATTAAATGGATAGGACAAGCCATATTACTTATTATATTTCAAAAGAAATCCATGCGTGAATGCAGCTTATTAGATCTCGTGCTGTTTAAATGACAGTAAACATAGAGAAAGTAAATGTTCAGATAATATTAAATAATGAAAGCACTCTTTGTTTATTGCTTGTAATATGTTTCGTTGCTCCTCTTTATTATTTGCTACTTGCTTGTATGTTTTGAAGTTAGCCTATATTAGTTTAAAATTCTTAACATATTGTTTTTTGTATGTTAATTACATTTTTTCAATTTGTAATTAATTTAAAAAGTAGGCCTACTTATAATTACTTATGTAAGGATGTAAATATAAGGATTGTAAGGTTTTTAAGTCGGTAAACTAATTAATTAATAAGAAAAATTGTTTTGGAATTGGATCGTGACTCCCAGAATCGGAATCTGATCGGATCGTGAGGTGACTAAAGACAAAGACTATAGAATAACACAAAACGTGTCACTCGTACTGTTTTGAATGGGAAAAAGCGTAACGTGCAATATGGCGGAATAAGTCCCGCCTTCTAAATAAGAGCCAATCGTGGACCGGTAAAGTCATCGCGTCACTTCATCGGCTGTTGGAATCACCGGTTTCTATAGAAACAGTCAGACGGACATTTAGGTCTGTGCATGTGCATTAGCTTGATCCAGCCTGAAAAATAGTTTTTTTGTCATGATTCGAGCGTTTAGAAACGAAATTTATGAGCCGGTTGTTGTTAGATTTCATTGGTGATTTCAAATATGAAATTTAATCGTAAGGTTGGCGAACAGTTTTGGATAATTTGATGTTTCTCCATTCAAAGAGATAGGAGCTGCATGATGCCCAGGATGCCCGAGAACCGTTTCAAAGATGGCCGCCGAGTGAAATGACTTGTCTTAAAGGGACTTTGCTAAAGATTCCCACCCCTACTTTTCATACTTGAATATTCAAAAAACATAATTTTTTACATATTTTACATTGTTGCAGCAACTCTCTTCCCAGTCTGTCAGTAACACTCTGTTTAGTTCCTGTCTCTATGAAGCTCTTCCTTCTTGAAAATAAGCAAGATGACCAATCCGAGCACATTTCAGTGTGTTCTGATTGGTCAACCGCGTGTTTCGAAAATATCGCGCCCTTCCATCATCTCAACACACAACTAAAACAACTCAACCAGGCCTCGCCACATTTAATTTGCGCATGACTTGGGCAGGAATTTTTTTTAATTAGCAATTTTGTGACTTGAGAAAAAAAACTCAAGACTACAATCAAGGCGTTTCAGGGAGTTCAGAAACAATGCTTGCTGATATAGAGAATAACTCCCTTTGGAGTGACTTTGCAGACCTTTTTCATGTTCAAACAGCAACATTACACACTAAAGAAAGTTGAATAATAGGACCTCTTTAAATAAATAAACAAAAACATTAATCGAAATTCATCAAGTGAAGCCAGAGCATGTCTCAGTTGTTGCATATGTATGCATGCTGTCCCCACAGATGAAGATGAGTGTGAGGAGCTGAACGGTGGTTGCCAGCAGACGTGTGTGAACACACTGGGTTCGTACCACTGTGAGTGCAGTGAGGGTTTCCGCATACATGCCGATGCTCGCACATGCATAGGTAAGATCTTTAAAAATCACATACATGCTCACAAACACATGTATCATGAATAGTATCTCTGTCTTGAGTGGCATCTCTAGCAATGCACTCTGGGAAGGAGAGCAACAGCAGGCTGCCTACAGCCTATTATTTCTGCTAGCTCAACAAACAGCATCAACACAGCAAGTTGAGCTCTGGTTCTGCTGATCTCATCACCCTAAAACAGCCTTTATCCTGTTTTACTGGAGTCTGGATGTGTCATCACTCGGTGACAGGCCTGGCGATGTCATCACAGTAAGAGTACAGCGCTGACCTGTCCCCTGAGACGCCGTAAATCTGCCAACTCAGACACGACATGGAAACATCATCAGTCAGAGAGAAGGAATGAGAACTTTCCAAACTTTTCAATATATACACAAACTCCAAACTGGATTTGATTCAGAAATGTTTTCCCTTCACAATAAAAGCTTTTCTTCCTGTCCAAACAGAAAATCTTAGTTTGCCATTAAAATCTATCAGGGGGTCAGAAGTCTGGGATGTTGGGTACCTGAATGGTAAATAAATGGTTGTAAGAGTGTTAAGAAAGCACTGAGTTGCTGTTTGTATGTGGCCCTTTTTTCCAGTGGTCAACTCTTGCTCCGTAAAGAATGGCGGCTGTGAACACAGGTGTGTCGATTTGGGAAACGAGCAGTACAAGTGTGAATGTCACAGCAACTACCAGCTCAAAAGAGACGGAAAACACTGTGAATGTGAGTTTACATGCATATTACTCTATCTTTGACTTACGTTTTTACTGTAGTAATATTGTGATGGTCATGTGAACACTTGTCTGTGTGTTATTCTCTCAGTGAAGGACCCCTGTAAGGAACATAATGGTGGATGTCCTCATATCTGCAGTAATGTGAATGGACAGGTGCAGTGCAGCTGCAGACCAGGATACAAACTGGCAGCTGACTTCAGGAGATGTGAAGGTTTGTGTACACAGACATGTACCCACATATGCACAAACCTTTTTTTTTTACAGATAAATATTGTTTATCTTGTGCCAGCTTAGACACTGTTTTGTGTCATTTTAATTTCTACCAATAGAATAATTAATAGTCAGTTATGGCTCGTTTCCACCAAGTGGTACGGTTCAGTCCTACGGAAGAGGATTAGGGCCAAGCAATAATAAAAAATAAAACCATCTTGAGATTAAAGTTGTTAAATTTTGAGAAAAAACTCGTTAAATTTCAAGAAAAAAGTTGAGATAAAATGTTGAGAATAAAGTCATTAAATTACGAGAAAAAAAGACTTTTTTCTTGTAATTTAACGACTTTATTCTCATAATTTTATCTCGGCTTTTTTCTCGAAATTTAACGAGTTTTTTCTCGTAATTTATCGCCTTTATTCTCAACCTTTTATCTCAAACTTTTTCTCGAAATTTAACGAGTTTTTTTCTCGAATTTTAACGAGTTTATTCTCAACATTTTATCTAAACTTTTTTCTTGAAATTTAACAAGTTTTTTCTCGTAATTTAATGAGTTTATTCTCAACATTTTATCTCAACCTTTTTCTCGTAATTTAACGAGTTTATTCTCAACATTTTATCTCGGCTTTTTTCTCGAAATTTAATGAGTTTTTCTCGTAATTTAATGACTTTATTCTCAACATTTTATCTCAACTTCTTTCTCCAAGTTTAACGAGTTTTTTACTCGTAATTTAACAAGTTTATTCTCAACATTTTATTTCGACTTTTTTCTCTTAATTTAACGAGTTTATTCTCAACATTTTATCTCGACTTTTTTCTTGAAATTTAACGAGTTTTTTCTCGTAATTTAATGACTTTATTCTCAACATTTTATCTCAACTTCTTTCTCGAAGTTTAACGAGTTTTTTACTCATAATTTAACAAGTTTATTCTCAACATTTTATCTCGATTTTTTTCTTGTAATTTAACGACTTTATTCTCATAATTTTATCTCAACTTTTTTCTTGAAATTTAACAAGTTTTTTCTCGTAATTTAATGAGTTTATTCTCAACATTTTATCTCAACCTTTTTCTCCAATTTTAACGAGTTTATTCTCATAATTTTATCTCGACTTTTTTCTCGAAATTTAACAAGTTTTTTCTCGTAATTTAACGACTTTATTCTCAACATTTTATCTCAAACTTTTTCTCGAAATTTAACACGTTTTTTCTCGTAATTTAATGAGTTTATTCTCAACATTTTATCTCAACCTTTTTCTCGAATTTTAACGAGTTTATTCTCATAATTTTATCTCGACTTTTTTCTCGAAATTTAACGTGTTTTTTTCGTAATTTAACGACTTTATTCTCAACATTTTATCTCGGCTTTTTTCTCTAAATTTAACGAGTTTTTTCTCGTAATTTAATGACTTTATTCTCAACATTTTATCTCAACTTCTTTCTCGAAGTTTAACGAGTTTATTCTCATAATTTTATCTCGACTTTTTTCTCGAAATTTAACGTGTTTTTTTCGTAATTTAACGACTTTATTCTCAACATTTTGTCTCGGCTTTTTTCTCTAAATTTAACGAGTTTTTTCTCGTAATTTAATGACTTTATTCTCAACATTTTATCTCGACTTTTTTCTCGAATTTTAACGAGTTTATTCTCATAATTTTACCTCGACTTTTTTCTCGAAATTTAACGTGTTTTTTTCGTAATTTAACGACTTTATTCTCAACATTTTATCTCGACTTTTTTCTCGAATTTTAACGAGTTTATTCTCAACATTTTATCTCGGCTTTTTTCTCTAAATTTAACGAGTTTTTTCTCGTAATTTAATGACTTTATTCTCAATATTTTATCTCAACTTCTTTCTCGAAGTTTAACGAGTTTTTTACTCGTAATTTAACAAGTTTATTCTCAACATTTTATCTCGACTTTTTTCTCGTAATTTAACGAGTTTTTTCTCGTAATTTAATGACTTTATTCTCAACATTTTATCTCGACTTTTTTCTCGAAGTTTAACGAGTTTTTTACTCGTAATTTAACAAGTTTATTCTCAACATTTTATCTCGACTTTTTTCTCGTAATTTAACGAGTTTATTCTCAACATTTTATCTCGGCTTTTTTCTCAGTTCAGTACATTTTGCGATGGAAAAAAGTCCTTTTGGTAAAAGTACTATTGGTACTATTGTGCTAGGTACCCCAACGGAAAGGTTTCAAAAAAGTGGTACGGTTCCATTCACAACTTCTGAACCGTACCGCTCGGTGGAAACAAGTTATTACAGACATTGTTTTGTTTTTGGTTTTGTTTTATAAATTTAATTGTCATTTACAGATTTACACTGCAAAAAAATGCTGTTCTTACTTAGAATTTTTGTCTTGTTTCCAGTCCAAAATAATCTGCCCTTGGGGTAAGTAAAATAATCTTAATCCAAACTGAAAACAAGATTATATATCTTATTTTCGGTTTGGTATAAGATTATTTTACTTAGCCCACTGGCAGATTATTTTGCTGCTTTTAAGGAAAAACTCACTTAATTTTGACTTATTTTTCTGAAAACAAGAAAATAATTTTTACTTGTCAAGAAAATGCTTCCTGATTTAAGAACTTTATGATATTTTGACTAGAAACAAGACAAAAACTCTAAGTAAGAACAGCATTTTTTGCAGCATTTTTGTTTTTGTTTTATTTATTTTTATTTTATTTTCCTCAGTGCAATTCCATTGGCCACAGCAAATCTTTCTTCAGCTGTGCCATAAAACTGAACTGAACAGTGTCCTTCTCTCTCTCTCTCACACACACACACACACACACGCACACACACACACACTCACACTCACACTCACACACACAGACACAGAGCAGATTACTGCTGTAACGAGCCTGTTGTTAGTTACTGTGTGTGCAGTCTAGTGTAAAGCCATTGATCTAAGTCATGGGTACACATGTTTGTCTGGACCTCATTTTTATGTCCAGACTTTATGAGACAACCTCAGCTGACCCCATGAAGAGACTCTCACCCCTGCTGTGCACACACATACATTGCCACGCTTACACACAGACACATACACACACTCACTCATATTACTGGCATTCAAACTGAATACATTGTGTTTATTTATTTATTGTAAAATACAAACTAGTAGTGAGTTTTACACTGGCATATTTCCTAATTACCCAATGTTTTCCTCTCCCAGACACTGATGAATGTGTGTCTGGTCAGGCTAAGTGTGCTCACGGCTGTGTTAATGTGCCGGGATCGTTCCGTTGTGTGTGTAATCCAGGATTCGAGCTGGGTGCTGATGGGAAACAGTGCTATCGTGAGTACACATACACATTAACACATGCTCTGCGAGTCCTTTAAAATAATGTTAGGTGGAAATCTAAAACACTTTGGAAAACTATTATCAGATTATCTCAGTAGTTCACTGACATGTGGAATTGGTTTATTGGAGCCAAACGGTCTGTGATTGGTCAGTGTATTTGACATGCACCAATCAGTGATCAGAAAACCTTAACATTGAGTGACGCATTCTGCAGGTATAGAGATGGAGATCGTGAACGGCTGTGAGAAAAACAACGGTGGCTGCTCTCATCACTGTGAGCACACCACCAGCGGGCCCCTGTGCTCCTGTAACCAAGGTTACCAGCTCGCTGAGGACCTCAAGACGTGCATAGGTACAGTATGTGCCCCGCTTGATGGTTGTCTAGCAAATCCTTCACTATGTAAAAAGTAGTTATTTTTATATTTTAAATTACTCTACCATATATGTACATTACCATACGCTAAATGTTTTTGAAATAAGTAAAACGGTTATATTGTGAAATATTACAATTTTTAATTCCTGTAATTTTGTCATCTAAAATATTCATTTTAAATAATATAATTCTTTGTAAATGTATGCACAGTTTAATTGAATAATTGTTAAATGATAGACAACAGAATCCCAATAAAAATACATCTGAATTACACTAATTGTATAAATTATATGCAGGCATGTTTTTTAATTGTCCACAAATCCCTAATTAACAATTAAACATATTCAAAATAGTAAAAGTTTAATATCCAACATAAAATTCTCAGGTCACTATTATTCAATGCCAAACACTTAATTTAACCTCAAAACCATTCAGATGGAATAAATCTCACAAATGTTGATGTTCATATGAAAAGTCAAGATGAACCATTTGTGTGTTTTTTGTGTTTTCTACACATTCATTATTTAAATACTTGGCTGCTTTTGTGTGTTAATGTTAACTGTGGATTTTTTTCTCTCTCTTTTTTGTGTGTGTATCGTCTACAGACACTGATGAGTGTGAAAACGGGGAGGCGTGCTGTAGTCACTTCTGTAAAAATTACCCAGGAGGCTATGAGTGTGGCTGTAGACCTGGATACACACCCAACGGCTGCACATGTGATGGTATGTGTGTGCTTTGTTTCATGTCTTCCTCATTTAATCACAGATTGAGGCTTAAATTGATGCTGAACTACATCTTTAACTTTATAGCCTTATACATTATTCTGTTTTTCCATGTTTTCCTCATAAGTGGGCTGTTTAAAGTTGATTTGAGCACATTTACACGAAGTCTGTTTTAATATGAATGTCTCTCTTCAGACATTGATGAGTGTGTGTTCGAGACGTCAGGATGTTCTCAGTACTGTGTAAACACCCTGGGCTCTTATGAGTGTTTCTGTCAGGTGGGCTTCAGACTGGACTACGACCAGAAATCGTGCTCACGTGAGTACAAGTTTGATTGGCTGTTGTTTAGTGCTGACCACATACAGTATGTTTTGTAAATCAGTGTTATTGACACCCAGAAGACATGTTTTGAATTGGTGGAATGTTATATAATCTCTATCAGTGTTATTTTAGTATCATTAAGGTACTATCATGGTTTTTATTAATATTTTGAATTATTTTATATATATATATATATTCTGTTTTCATTTTAAATGTAATTAATGTATTTTTTTTTTTTCAGTTTTAGTAATATTTAAAAATTTTATTATCTATATAATTTTATAAGGTTTTATTTCTGTATTATTTTGAGTTATTTTAGTACATCAAGTTAAACTAAATGAAAAAGAAATGTTAAAATTTTTGGCAATAAAAATAAATAAAACATACTAACATGTTAATATAGTTTTTATTAATATTTTGAATTTGTTTTTATTTTTATATTTTATGTTTTAATTTTAAATTCAGTAAAAGAATTAGTAATTTTGTGTTGTTTTTTTGTTGTAGTTTTTTGTTGTTTTTTATTTTTGTATATTTCTGTTTGTCATTTTTATTTATTTTTTATTTTTTATTAATATTTTGAATTAGTTTTTAATTTGTATATTTTATGTTTTAATTTTAAATTCAGTAAAATTATTAATAATTTTGTTTTTTGTTGTCATTTTACAATTTTTTATTGATATTTTTGTTTGTCTTTTATTTTGTATTTATATTTATTTATATTTTTATTAATATTTTGAATTAGTTGCTATTTTTATATTTTAGGTTTTCATTTTAAATTCAGTAAAAGTATTATTAATTTTGTGTTTTGTTTTTTTTTTAGAAAATTTTTAAAAAATTAAATCAACATAATTTTTTTATAAAATGTTATTTCAGTTGTAGTTTTAGTTAATTTAGGACAGCAAGTTAAATTAATTGACAAGGACAAATGTTGCCTTGGAAATAAACATTTTAAGTTTTTTAAAAAAAAGATTTTCAGTTAAAGTTTAATTTATTTCAAGTCATGAAAGTTATTTTTTATGTTTTTTGTTTTAGTTAACTATAATAACCCTAATCTCTGTTTCTCTGTATATGTCTCTATTCTTCAATCTCTTCCATTTTGCATGTTTAGCTCTCTATGAGAGGGAATTGGAGGAGGAGGAGGAGGAAGAAGACGTGGTTGGCAGTGAAAATGAGCCTGAGGTCCTACGTTTGCCAGACTTGCTGTTCCGGCGCCCCCCTCAGCTGCTGCATTACACTGCCGCTTTACGCAGACCGTATGATGATGACACACACACTTACTACGCAGAACACCCACACAACCAAGAACAGAGAGAGGAGCTGACCATCATCAGCAAGATTAGTAAGAGAAACTAGCAATGTTAACATCAGAACTGTGACATAAACATACAGAAAAAGGATGGACACATATATATTGATCTCTGTGTATCAGTGTGCGAGGAGGGATCATTCGGTGACGACTGCAGTGTGAGCTGTGAGGACTGTGCTAATGGAGGAGTGTGTGCATTAGAGAGGGATCGCTGTGTGTGCGCGCCCGGCTGGACTGGGGTCACCTGTAATGACAGTGAGTGTCTTTATTCTCTACTATCATTGACCTCTGACCTTAACTGAAGCATTAAAGAAATAGGGTTTCATTGTTAAAGGATTAGTTCACTCCAGAATTAAAATTTCCTGATAATTTAGTCACCCAAGATGTCATCCAAGATGTTTTTGTCTTTCTTCACTTGAAAAGAAATTAAGTTTTTTGAGGATTTTTCTCCACATAGTGGAATTCAACAGAGTTCAATGGGTTGAAGGTCCAAATTGAAAGGTCACGAGTGACGTAGGTGGAAATACTGCGGTAGGGCGAAAAACTAGTCTCATTTTCTCCTCCAACTTCAATCGTCTGTTGTTTTGCGTTTTTTTGTAAAGGCTGTTTGACTTAGTCTTTGCATGTTCACTTTGTAGACGCTGGATCGGTACTTCTTCCTTCCGTTATTTAATTATTTATTTTGAATGGGAAAAATTCTTCACAGAAAGATAAAAATCAGCTTAAAAATGCTAATAGTTTAGGGACAAATGTTTGTGTATATTTTGTATATTTTATAGTTTTGTGTCGTTTCTCACATATGATTTAAAGGATTAGTTCACTTTCAAATGAAAACTACCCCAGCGCTTTACTCATCCTCAAGCCATCCTAGGTGTATATGACTTTATTCTTTCTGATGAACACAATCGTTGAAATATTAATAAATATCCTGACGTGTCCATGCTTTATAATGGCAGTGAACGAAACCAAGGAGTATGAGCTGAAGAAAGTGCTTTCATCCACATCCATCCATCATAAACATATTCCACGCGGCTCCGGAGTGTTAATAAAGTCGTTTTAAAGCGATGCGTTTGTGTAAAAAAAAAAAAAAAAAATCATATTTAACAAGTTATATAGTAAAATATCTAGTTTTCGCCAGACCGCCTTCAACTTATGAAGAAAGTATAAACTGGCGTCGCGTCAGTGCTTTTTCCGTAAGTTGAATACGGAAGGCATAGGACTTAAGTTGAATGCGGAAGACAGCCTAGATATTTAGATATTTTTTACACAAATGCATCACTTTGCTTCAGAAGGCCTTTATTAACCCCCGGAAGCATGTGGAGTATGTTTATGATGGATGGTTGTGTATGGAGACACTTTCTTCAGCTTCATACTCGTTGATATCTTTCACTGCTATCATAAAGCTCGGATGCGTCAGGATATTTATTTCTTAATATATCTCTGATTGTGTTCATCAGAAAGAAGAAAGTCTTATACCTAGGATGGCTTGAGGGTGAGTAAAGCTTGGGGTAATTTACATTTGAAAGTGAACTAAACCTTTAAGACTGAAATACTCTGCATGACTTTTAAAATCAGAAAAGTTTTTAAAATACTAGGCATCATACAGTTGCTGATTGTTACATTGGAAAACTGGGCAACCTACACAAAACATCTGAGGATCATACAATACCAGACGTTCAAATTGTTCCGAACACAAAAAACTCACCTCATTGCTAGGAGACGCTTGACAAATTGTCTAAAATTTCGACTTCTCCAATTAGATGGAATCTGCAAAAATCTTTCTTCGTAATTCTGAATACTCAAAATCTGCAGACAGGCTCTGACTTAAAACAACTAACATTAAATCATCCGGACTGCAAATCAAGGCAAAAATCTTAGCAAAAGTTGTGTAGTTGGAGTAACATATAGATATATAAACATGCCAGAATATTAGACTGAGTATAAGACCTAAATTCAGTATATAACGACACACAGGTGCCATTTTTCCTGTTCTTCTTCTTCTTCCCCATCTAGCTGATGTTCAGCTCCCTGCTGTATTTACTCTTACCCTTACCCTTACTTACACAGAAATCCCATCAAGCCCCTGAGCAGAGCAGTTCAATGACTCTAAGCAAAGTACGTCCTGTAGAGACACTATAACTCAACTAGTTCATAACATAAATTGACAGCATGTTGGAAAGCTGCAGTCCTAAGAGCATCTCCACACCCATCATTGTGAATTCACAAGAGCGTGATTTGAGTTTTCCATACCGTCTCATTTTTAATCCACCCTAAAGTCAACAGAAAGTACAGTGGCTGCTGTATATCTCTTGGCCCTTGGCTCCTCTGAGAACCCTAAACATGTATTTACTTATGCATTCTCTCTCTATATATTTCTTTTAGCTTGTGCTGAGGGCACATATGGTGTTCAGTGTAACAGTCTGTGTGTTTGTAAGAATGGGGGCCGCTGTGACCCCGTGACGGGGAAGTGCTTGTGTCCTCCAGGGGTCCAAGGTCTGCACTGTGAAAACGGTACAGCACACATGCTTTATGTCTTCTCTTCTCATTTAACTGTGTTTTTAACATCTTCCAATTCTCATGGCTTGTGATATTCCTCTTTCCTCTGTACTTGCAATGTGTCAATATTCATAACCTTTTTTTTTGTGCTTTTTTTGCATCTCTTTTTTTTGCAATGTTTATTTTTCCCTCTTTTCTAGTCTTTTCTGGGCTGCTGCTTGTTTGATACTCTTAGTGTCTCAGTCTCATTACAATACAATGTATGTCATTTTTAGAAATAAAGTAGCTGTTTTTTTTTAAAGGCAACTTTTAAGGCTAAAAATGTGATTTTATATATATATATATATATATATATATATATATATATATATATATATATATATATATATATATATATATATATATAATATTTTTTTTTTTTTTTAGGTTCTGTAAGTTTTTGGAAAGAAAATAAGATAACACTTTACAATAAGGTTCATTAGTTAACATTAGTTACCTACATTAGTTGAAATGAACCAATAATGAACTTCTACAGCATTTATTAATTTTTGTTAATATTAATTTCAAGATTTACTAATACATTATTAAAATCAAGAGTTGTATTTGTTAACATTAGTCAATGCACTGTGAACGAACATGAACAAACTATGAACAGCTATATTTTTATTAACCAACATTTACAAAGATTAACAAATACAGTAACAAATGTATTGCTCATGGTTAGTTCATGTTAGTTAATACATAAACTAATGCTAACAAATGAACCTTATTGTAAAGTGTTACCGAAAATAATACTTTCATTCAGCAAGGACACATTAAATTGATCAAAAGTGACAGTAAAGACATTTATAATGTTAAAAAAAAAAATTCTAATAAATGCTTTTCTGTTTATCAAAGAATTGCAGGTTTCACAAAAATATTAAGCAGCTGTTAGTGTAACAGTTATTTTAAATTGTAATAATATTTCAATTTTACTGTTTTTACTCTATTTTTAATAATAATTGCAGCCTTGCCGAGCATAAGAGACTTTAAAAAAAAAAAAAAAAAAAAAAGATCTTACTAACCCCAAATTTGACATTGGTGGTGTATTTTTGAAAACTTTGAAAGTACAAATATTCTGTAAATTTTTTAATATAATAATACCAAAATCTTTTTATCCATTTTGTTGGCTCCTTTATTATAAGTATGATTAAAAGAAGTCACAAAAGTGAGTGTTAAAGCTGCAGTCCGTAACTTTTTTTGGTTAAAAATTATCCAAAACCAATTTTTGAGCAAGTACATAACCAGCCAGTGTTCAAAACTATCTCATTATCTTGTCTCGATCCAGAAAGATTCAATGACAATCCTTAGTGACAACTGGAGATTCACCTGTAGTCAAAAAGCAAAAGACTTCGGACTGTTGAGTGGCTACAGAAATTGAAATCTACAGGTAACGCTAATACACACTAAATACACAGTCACGCAATGCTGATGTTGTTAACAATAACAATTTGAGAACAAAGTATAACAGTAATAATAATTTGCACGGTTTGGCATGATCCGAGCTAAGCGATCATTAGATTTAATCACTAATGGCAGCGTGATTTATTGTAATGCTTTTTTCCTCAGTTGGTCAGAACAAAAGTGGCAGAAATGTTACTTACTTGTTCAGTTGATATTTTCCAGATATTGGTCATACTTTTAAGGCGTAGAGTCTGTGATTCTGAAGTTCAGTATCTACACCGGTGTGCTGACTGACAGCAAACATTAGATTCATTCGTGCTGACGTGTTGTGCCGAGGCACAACGCAAGTACAGATCACTGTTCCGCATATGACTGCAATCGCATGTTTCAAACAGAGATGGCGACAAACAGGAAAAATTGCGGACTGCAGCTTTAAATTACAAAATGTATAAATAAATGCCAAGTATCCCTCAGTAGACTAGCTGGAGCTCTTGGGTTTAAGTTCCTCATTCCTCCTTCTCTGTCTGCCCTTGGACTTTCCTTGTCTTCATCACATCATCCATCAACCACTTATCTCTGAGATTCCTCTCAGATTAGAGCTGGTCAGATAATTCTTGACATTTCTTGTGATATATTACGCTTCGTGGAAATCCAGAGAGGAATTTCACTGATGTACCGTGTGATGTCATCAGGTTGTCCGCAGGGTTTCTACGGCAGGTTCTGTCGGAGGAGGTGTAACTGCCCCAATAATGGACGCTGCCATCGTCTGTATGGGGGTTGTCTTTGCACACCCGGAAAATACGGCAAATTCTGCCACCTGCGTAAGTATTTAGTATGTTACAGTCAAAGATTGTTATTCATCTCCTTTCAGTTATTTTGAGATAGTGTTTCTCCACATTAGCATGTCCCAAATGGACCCATGGTGCGGGTTGCTCGGAGGAATGTGAATGTTTGCAGGAAAACTCTCTCTCTTGCGATCCCCTAAAAGGCACCTGCACTTGTAAACCTGGTTACCATGGCGACCACTGCCAGGCAGGTAGGTGATGTTTGTACATCCGTTTGAAACAGTTGTGTCAGAAAGGTACATGGATATATATGTTGTGTTTCTGTATAGAATGTGATGATGGTTTCTATGGCGATGGCTGCCGTGAGCGATGTAACTGCACTGATGGTGAGCCATGTGACCCTAAAACTGGAGAGTGCCAGAAGATGTGCCCACCCGGATACCATGGAGGGAAGTGCCAGCTGGGTAAGACTAGCAGACATACACAAAGTCAGCGTTCTCACCTATATAGATATCACCATACTTCCCCAGTTTTAAATATGCAAATGAGGCATTATCTAATTAAATATGCACTCATTTACATACATTCAGAGATCTGAAAACTGGATAAAGCCAGGTTTAATTTTTTTATCATTGTGTTGATGTTAGTTTCAAATGGTTTTGCTGAGTGGATTTTGAATATCTCCGTTTATCTAAATCAGAAAAGTGCTGCTAACTTTTAAATGGGACAATAATGGCTTTGCATCGCCCTCTAGTGATTGTCAGATGTCGGTGCACGCTTAATGGCTCAGTTATTTTAATAGCTCAATAATGTCTGCATCAGAGATCAACTGTGAACAATCAATCATCAGACAATATGCCCTTTTTAAAATTCCAAGCAGCAGATGCACTAAACACTCAGACATGACGACACCCTGACAGCTGTAAGTGGCGGTAATTTCAGTTCAGCTCAGTAGCTTTGTGTTAAAGAGTGAGTGAAGGAATAAATGTTTTATGTAGCAAGATTTATGCTGGACATCTCTGTTATGTTATGAAAATGATATATTAACACACACACTGTGTGTGCGTGTATATAAATGGGTTTTCCCTCTGTTCGCTGAAGAGAGAAATGAATGAATTTGGAAAGAGCGTCGTGTTTTAATAACATATTTGAAGTGTCTGTTTTAGTTATAAGTCGTTCTTGATCACTTACATACATTTTTTTAGTCTTAATGGCTTAAACAGATTGTAGTTTGGTCTTAATGCTAAAACAGGCCCTTTTATCCCATCCTCAGGGGGCGATTCTGGGTAATTGAAGTGAGGTTGAGGGAGAGCGCTTTACAGTTTCTATGTAGGACAAGAAAGAGAGAGTGAGTGAATTCAGAAAGGATAGACAGACAGTCTTGTGCCAGTTTGAACTAAGTGCTTCTGCTAGCTTGTCTATTACCTGTCACCTCATTTGAGGTGAACAAACTGTTTTCACCTCATTTTCACTGAACAAACAAAAATTGTGGTTTCTGTCTCTTTCTCAATCTTGTTTTCAGAGAGTGTGATGCTGGCTACTACCATAATAGTATTAATAAAAATAAATACCTAAATACCTACAAATTGCATATATTGCTTTCTCAAATTTCAAATGTTTATGTTTGGATTTGTTCACATTAATAACAAACATTCTCTATGCAGTGTGCGAGACAGGTTTTTGGGGCGCAGGCTGTGCCAATGTGTGCCATTGTGCCAGTAATGCAGTAACCTGTGAGGCCAGCAGTGGGCGCTGTGTGTGTGAGGATGGATACACTGGAGATCAGTGTGACAAGAGTGAGTCTGTTCTGTCTCTTTTTCATCCTCTTTCTCTCTCCTTGTTTCAGTGTTTTATTCTTTTTATTTAAATGGTACAACATGTAAACATTCAGGCACAAATGTTGAATCTGATGCTGATTAAGATGCGAATGCTGCCACCTTGTGTCGATGTAATAAAATTACTACTCATACTATTTCTACAGTATATGGCAGGGGTCTCCACTGTCCTGAAGAGCTCCAACCTCAATTAAACACACCTGAACCAGCAAATCAGTGTCTAATTAGGCAGTTTAGAAACTTCCAGGCAGGTGTGTTGAGGCAAGTTGGAGCTATACTCTGCAGGACAGTGGACCGAGTTTGGAGACCCCTGGTATGCATAAACACAGTAATGTGCACACAGTATACAACATTTAGGAAAAATAGGTTTTTCATACATACAACCTACAATATTAGGCTGAAGTAAACAAGAGAATGTGGTGTGTGAGGTACTGTATCCTACAATGCAGTGCAGTTGATTTAACCTTCCATTTACATTGTAAAAGTAATTACAGACACAGGTTAATCTATTTTTTAACATGATTTTTCAGTTGATCTGACAGCAAGAAGTATTGGCAGTGACAAATTTTGTGTTCGCAGTTTGTTGCTTCAATATTTGTAAATTATTTTTTCTCATTTCTATGGTATACTGGAAAACAATGATAAGATTTTAGAAGTTTTAAAGGCTTTTATTGGCAAAAACATTCAATATACTCTACCAGTCAAAAGTTTGGAAACATTACTATTTTTAATGTTTTTGAACGAAGACTCTTATGCTCATTAAGGCTGCATTTATTTCATAATAAATACAGAAAAAAAACGCAATAATATTGTGAAATATTATTACAATTTAAAATTATGGTTTTCTATTTTAATATACTTTAAAATTAAATTTATTTCTGTGAATGCAAAGCTGAATTGTCAGCATCATTACTCCAGTCTTCAGTGTCACATGATCCTTCAGAAATCATTCTAATATACTGATTTGATGCTCAGTTATTATCAATGTTGAAAACAGCTGTGTTGCTTAATATTTTTTTGGAACCTGTGATACTTTTTTCAGGATTCATTGATGAATAAAAGGTTAAAAAGAACAGCGTTTATTCAAAATATAAATCTTTTCTAACAATATACATCTGTACTATCACTTTTTATAAATTGAACACATCGGTGCTGAATAAAAGTATTAATTTCTTTCAAAAAAAAAAGAAAGAAAAACAATTACTGATCCCAAACTTTTGAACGGTAGTGTATATTGTTACAAAAGATTTTTATTTTAAATAAATACTGATATTTTTTAACTTTTTATTCATCAAATAATCCTGAAAAAGTATCACAGGTTATAAAATAATATTAAGCAGCACAACTGTTTCCAACATTGATAATAAATCAGCATATTAGAATGGATCATGTGACACTGAAGACTGGAGTAATGATGCTGAAAATTCAGCTTTGCATTACAGAAATAAATTATATTTTAAAGTATATTAAAATAGAAAACCATAATTTTAAATTGTAATAATATCACACAATATTATTGTTTTTTCTGTATTTATTATGAAATAAATGCAGCCTTAATGAGCATAAGAGACTTTGTTCAAAAACATTAAAAATAGTAATGTTTCCAAACTTTTGACAGGTAGTGTATATGCAAAGAGTCAATATTTACAGTGTTGACCCTTCTTCTTCAAAACCTCTGCAGTTCACACTGGCATGCTGGATTTCAGCTTCTGGCCCAAACCCTGACTGATGGCGATCCATTCTTCCCTTATTAGGGCTCAGAGATGATCACAATATGTGGACTTCTGCTTGTTCACTCACATTGAGGATTGACCACAGGTTCTCTATGGGATTAAGATCCAGGGAGTTACCTGGTCATTTCAAATGTATTGATCTCCGAGCCACTTCAATATCACTCTTGCCTTTTAACATGGTTCTCCATCATGCTGGAAAATGCGTGGTTCACCACCAAATTGCTCCTCCTGAGTCGTTGGGAGAATTTCCTCTTGTTGGACGATACCATTCTTTATTCATGGCAGTGTTTTTGGGCAGCATTGTGTTAGAGCCACAACTTTGGATGACAAGCAACACATGGATGGTCTCAGGATGTTTCACTGTTGGCACAATACAGGCCTCACGGTAGCATTTACCTTTTCTTTTCTGGACAATCGATTTTCCAAATGTCCCAAACAGTTGGTAGTGGGCTTCATCAGAGAAAATAACTTTGCACCGGTCTTCTGCTGTTCAATTCTTGTACTTCCTGCAGAATTCCAGTCTGTCCTTTATGTTTTTCTTGGAGAGAAGTGGCTTCTTTGTTGCTCTTCTTGACACCAGGTCATTGTCCAAAAGTCTTGGCCTCACTGTGCGTACAGATATTAAGCGAGCTCTGCACCGGTGATGACATGATTCCATAGCCGAGGAGACAGTTCTGGTGCTTGCTGGACATTCTGGGACGTCCTGAAGTCGTCTTTACTGCAGTTGAACCTCCAAAGTCTCTTTCAGGCAAGTCACTTCACTCGGCGGCCATCTTTGAAACGTCTCTCGGGCAGCTATTTTGGTCATGCAAGTGCATCTTTTATTTTTTAGAATGAGGAAACATCAACTTCTCCAAAGCTCACCAAGCTTGTGATTAAATTTCATATTTAAAATCACCAATGAAATCTGACAACAACTGTAAATGTCATAAAGAACCATAAATGTGGTTTCTATGCTCAAATAGTGTTAAAAAAGCTTATTTTTCAGGCTAGAGCAGCCTGCATTGCATTTATTCAAACTTCAACTGATCACGCTACACCATAATCTAGAAACAATTTGAATCAACACCACAACAACTGAAGCAGCAAACTTTGCAATACACAAAATGTTTACACAAAATTTAGAAAAAATAACTTTTAAAAATAACTTTTTTTTTATTATCAAACTGGTAACTGCACCACCCACATTCAACATAAGGAGGTCATGTGACAAGTGATCTGAAATGTTTACCAAAATATCCTTTAAAAATAGTGTGCAGTATATACTGTGCAGCATTTGGTAAGTATTGCAGTGCTGTTTATATACTATTATAGAATTTGTTAATGTTTTGAATTATATACAGGTGCTGGTCATATAATTAGAATATCATCAAAAAGTTGATTTATTTCACTAATTCCATTCAAAAAGTGAAACTTGTATATAGGGATGTCCCGATCACGTTTTTTTGCCCTCGAGTCCGAGTCCGAGTCATTTGATTTTGAGTATCTGCCGATACCGAGTCCCGATCCGATACTTAATAGCATACATAAAAAAGAATAAAGAAGAGCGAAAAAACAGATCCAGGAACAGTGCTTTTCAGGTTTTTCAGGTATTCAGTTTTCACATAGTAATCAAATATAAAATATCACTGCATATTATCTTTACTGTATAAAATAAATAAAGATTAATCATTATTGAAGTTACAAGTTTCTTTGTTTTTTGTTGTTTGATTTAACATTAAATACAGGCAGCACGAATAGTTGTTTTCCCTTTAAGACATGCACGATCCCGTACATATAGCTACTGTTCCACATGCGCTGTCTTTCTCGACTAATATACGTTCACTTAAGACATTACCGACTATGTTTGCTAGGATACTCGCTAGGACGGGCATGTTGACATAATTTTTGTATGAATGTGGCCGCCGAAGCGCAAGACTTGAAAGAGAACTCAGTATTTGCCGCTGACTGAAATAAGCGTGTGCGCGCTTCGGATGAGCGCACACAAATCTTCTCACAGCGCGTGCGAGTTCTCTTTCGCGTCTTGTTCTTTAAGGTTTAAATCAGCAAGGCTTAAATGAGTTAGTTTAAACACAGATAGCAACGTGTGCTGTTCAGGTCTCACCTGCGCTCGCGCGCTATCAACACCCGGGTGATGACGGCGTAAATGACTGAACATTAGAGCAGACGGCACTCGCAGTTAACAGTTTACAAAGAGTGACTGTTTTGTCCACGCTTTCTGATTATCGTTGTTGTAACGTTTTGTGCATCCATCGACTGAAACATACATTATCTGAACTCTGTCTGTTTTCCACGTTGCTATTTTAAACAAACCATATAACCAATAGATGCGTCGTCATTCGAGATGGACCGCAGTGCAAGTGCGGTCCGTAAGTGGAGAACCGTCCTAATCAGTGGTGTAGTCTACGTGATACGCAAGTATACGCCGTATACCCACTAGGAAAGGTTAAGGATTTCCGTATACACACTGAAAAAAGCACGGGGATACGTAACCATCCAATAAATCACAATAAGATTTGTGGTTTGTTGCTTTTGACATGAAACAAAGTCTCATATTTCAAATTCTGCCCATTTTACTACGTAATAAAAAAAAACTAATACCGTTTCGGCGCTCTTTAATGTGTCGTGACCGCTGTATCGCCTCATCAGTTCAAGAGAAGCGGCAGCGTGAAGCGCACGTGAACTGGTTCTCTCTTCCGCTTTAATACCAGTTACAGCGCGAAATAAACATGAATTAACTTCTGAAGGTATGATAAAGGATACAGTTCAACTTACTGAGATCCGTATCATGTTTCGTGTATTCGCGTAATCAGTGTTTCAACCGCGGAAAGACGTTACAGCTTGTAAACAATGCCACGTAACGTCACATTTAGGCTAACGTTACCTCAGTACAAACATATTCAGTGACCATAAACTCATTAGTCAGCTAGAAAAATGAACTCTAGAGAGGAGCATTTAGCTAAATATATGCACCATATTACATTATAATTTTTAATGTTCTTCAATAGCCTATATAGCCTAATGCATGTTTGAATAAAGTTGACAGCCACCATTTAAATGTTTTATATTTCAAAAAACGAATTGGAGTACAAATTATTTTAAAGTGAGCTATTATAACTTTATTATTACAAAAAATTCCTTAAGTGTAGTTTAAGTTCGTATGCAAATCAGTTCATTTTAACCTTCAATATTAATGTAGTAACTGATTCCCATGTATATTTTACAGCATTAGTTGAGATATTTTTTTTTCTTGAGGAAATTTGCCATATACTGACCTGATATACAGTATATCCAAAATAACTGATATTGAATCGGATTTCAAGTTAGTGAATTGAAATGCATAACTATGATGACAGACTGGCAAGAAATGGTGCAAAACAGTCCAAGCAGGGTGATATTGTGACATGCTGATAATCCTCATCTTTCCATTATTGTTACACTCTAAAAATGCTGGGTTAAAAGCAACCCAAGTTGGGTTGAGAATGGACAAACCAAATGATTGGGTTGTTTTAACCCAGCACTTGGGTTGTTTGCCCAACGTTCTGGGCAGTTTTATTTAACTCAACTATTGTTTATAAATGACTGTGGCTGGTCAAAATGAACCCAAAATAGGTTGGAAATTAAAAATCAGACAATTACTAGAGGCAACAATAATAATCAAAAGGTGATTATTAATAAACAATTTAATAAATGTTTATTGTTGAATTATTATATTTTAAATAATTTATTATATTCCCAACATATTTTGGGTTCATTTTAAGCAAGCAATACAGCAATTTTTACACAATAGTTGGGTTAAATAAAACTTCCCAGCAAGTTGGGCAAACATTTAACCCAATCGCTGGGTTTGTCCATTTTCAACCCAACTTGGGTTGTTTTTAACCCAGCATTTTGTAATAATAGTTGCAACTTTAACTCTTAAATGTGCATTGAAACTTGCCAGCTGATGATCCAGAGACCATATTCATATACCATCTAAGGCTAAATGTAGATCTTAACTGGTTTAGTTAGATGGTGATTGACACTAAACAGTAGAAAATCAGTCCAGAGCTGTTAATGTCATTGGCTGTTAAAGTCTTGTGTTGATTTATAATAAATTGACATGTTGATAACACACACATAAACAGTCTTTCAGAATGCCCTCAATTTCATGTAGCCTAGATCAGATACATACTATATGCATTAGCGGGTGTGGTGGTGCTTATGGGGGCGCGTGAGTATGAGGTTGTGAGGGAAAAATCACAGTATACTCACTACAAAAAACTAGACTACACCACTGGTCCTAATACATATATATCCGAGTCCTGATCGGGAGGTAATGTCCGATTCCGATCGAGTCTGAAACGACATGATCGGGCCCGATTTCCGATCATGTGTTCGGATCTGGACATCCCTACTTGTATATTATATTCATTCATTACACACAGATTGATATATTTCAAATGTTTATTTCTTTTAATTTTGATGATTATAACTGACAACTAAGGAAAATCCCAAATTCAGTATCTCAGAAAATTAGAATATTGTGAAAAGGTTCAATATTGGAGACACCTGGTGCCACATTCTAATCAGCTAATTAACTCAAAACACCTGCAAAGGCCTTTAAATTATCTCTCAGTCTAGTTCTGTAGGCTACACAATCATAGGGAAGACTGCTGACTTGACAGTTGTCCAAAAGACGACCATTGACACCTTGCACAAGGAGGGCAAGACACAAAAGGTCATTGCAAAAGAGGCTGGCTGTTCACAGAGCTCTGTGTCAAAGCACATTAATAGAGAGGCGAAGGGAAGGAAAAAATGTGGTAGAAAAAAGCGTACAAGCAATAGGGATAACCACACCCTGGAGAGGATTGTGAAACAAAACCCATTCAAAAATGTGGGGGAGATTCACAAACAGTGGACTGCAGCTGGAGTCAGTGCTTCAAGAACCACTACGCACAGACGTATGCAAGACATGAGTTTCAGCTGTCGCATTCCTTGTGTCAAGCCACTCTTGAACAACAGACAGCGTCAGAAGCGTCTAAAGACAAAAAGGACTGGACTTCTGCTGAGTGGTCCAAAGTTATGTTCTCTGATGAAAGTAAATTTTGCATTTCCTTTGGAAATCAGGGTCCCAGAGTCTGGAGGAAGAGAGGAGAGGCACACAATCCACGTCGCTTGAGGGCCAGTGTAAAGTTTCCACAGTCAGTGATGGTTTGGGGTGCCATGACATCTGCTGGTGTTGGTCCACTGTGTTTTCTGAGGCCCAAGGTCAACACAGACGTATACCAGGAAGTTTTAGAGCACTTCATGCTTCCTGCTGCTGACCAACTTTATGGAGATGCAGATTTCATTTTCCAACAGGACTTGGCACCTGCACACAGTGCCAAAACTACCAGTACCTGGTTTAAGGACCATGGTATCCCTGTTCTTAATTGGCCAGCAAACTCGCCTGACCTTAACTCCATAGAAAATCTATGGGGTATTGTGAAGAGGAAGATGCGATATGCCAGACCCAACAATGCAGAAGAGCTGAAGGCCACTATCAGAGCAACCTGGGCTCTCATAACACCTGAGCAGTGCCACAGACTGATCGACTCCATGCCACGCCACATTGCTGCAGTAATTCAGGCTAAAGGAGCCCCAACTAAGTATTGAGTGCTGTACATGCTCATACTTTTCATGTTCATACTTTTCAGTTGACCAAGATTTCTAAAAATCCTTTCTTTGTATTAGTCTTAAGTAATATTCTAATTTTCTGAGATACTGAGTTTGGGATTTTCCTTGGGTGTCAGTTCTAATCATCAAAATGAAAAGAAATAAACATTTGAAATATATCAGTCTGTGTGTAATGAATGAATATAATATACAAGTTTAACTTTTTGAATGGAATTAGTGAAATAAATAAACTTTTTGATGATATTCTAATTATATGACCAGCACCTGTACAGCTCTCATTTTAATCTTAGTTTAGTAACACTTTAGTTTAGGGTCCAATTCTGGCTATGAACTAGTTGCTCATTGGCATGTACAGTATAATACTAGGATATTGGCTGTTTATTAGTACTTATAAAGCACATATTAATGCCTTATTCTGCATGACCATATTCTACATCCCTTAATCCTACCCAATTTAACAACTACCTTATTAACTATTAATAAACAGCAATTAGGAGTTTGAGGCAAAAGTCATAGTTAATAGTGAGAATTATTTTAGAACCCTAAAATAAAGTGTGAGACCCTTAGTTTAAGTTTGAGCAATTTGATGTGCTTTTTTCAATTAATAGTTTTTTGTTATCTTCAAGTTTTTGAAATTAAGTTTTAGATTTAGTTAATAACATGACTGAAGTACTGAGCTAGTCTGAACACAGCCATAGTGAATACATAATTTTCACTTATGTAAGTTCTGTTCTTGTGTCCTAAATCTGCATTTCTATTGATGCTTTGTGTCAGAGTGTCCGGAGGGCCAGTATGGAGCCGAGTGTAACCGAGTGTGTGAGTGTGAGAATGGAGCCGAATGTGACCACGTCAGCGGAGCTTGTATCTGTACCGCCGGCTGGGTGGGATCACATTGTGAAAAGAGTGAGTAACAAACAAATGCATTCAAATTCAGAAAGATTTACATATACAAACCACACATATCACATTTACGTAATCAGCAGAGTTGTCAGTATAATGATTGTCAATGCATATTATTTTGTATTTTCCTGGCCATTTATCTTTCTCCACCGTAAAGAGTGTTTTCATACCCCTAATGCACTGGGGCCTCTTCTTCACCAGAGAAACAGGAAGTCTCAATCAGTCTTAGAGGGCAACCCACCCATCATGCAATCTGAGTGTGTGTCTGTGTGTAAAATGGAATGTTTTTGATTCCCGTACGCTCATTGAAACACTCACTCATCACACACAGTTTAGTTTGTTTAGTGTGTCATAATGACATCAATGCTGGAAACTAAAATCACATGTTTCAAAATATCTAGTTAATAAGAGCTAGAAGCAGGTAAGAAGGCTTTGTCCTCCATGACCTGTCGTTTCTGCCTTCTAGTGGTTAATCTGAGCAACTGACAAAACATCTCACAAACATACACACACAGACACACCCTGCTGGATCCATGACAGCATCCTCTGCTTAATGAGACAGCCACATCCAGCTGGTGCACTTTATGAGGAAACCACAATGCACAGACATACACACAGTGCCAAACATAGACTCCGACTCCTATCTTAGCTGAAAAAAAAAAAGCAAAACCCCACCACATGTAAAACACACTCACACATACAAGATGCCAGACAGGCAAACGGGCTCATACCTTAAAGGGTTCCATGCATTTGTTTTTGCACTGGTTTTCAGCACCGCACAGCCTACCACTGAATCTATGGCAGAGTTTGCAGCCTATATTGAATGTGGTGAGATAAAAGATTTGTACCTCAAAATAATGCCAAGAAAACAACTATTGAGTTGTCCTCGGAATGAAAGAAATAACGACTCATATGAACTGATATGAATGACTCATATGAACACATTTTAGTGAATCTCAACCAGTGTAGTCTGATTCATGAACAAATGACTATTTAAACCAGATCATCTAGTAACATCCTGTAGATGTTTTTAAACTTACGATTTTAGTTTCCTGCATTGATTTCATTATGACACATTATGAAAACGTTGTTTGTGTGTTTCTGTGTTGCTCAACTGTGTGTGATGATTGTTTCAATGAGCAAACAGGAATCAATTACATTCCATTTTTCCAAATATACAAGGCACAATGATTCACGAATCGAGCCAATCCTTTTTTAGAGAATAAAAAACATATAGTGCAACCAGTGTAGTGTGATTCATGAGCAAATGACACTTTTAAACTAGTTATTTTTTAATGGATCGAAAATATGTAGCAAAACTGGTGTAGTCCTATTCACAAAGAAATTACTCTTTTTAACCGGTACTTTTTAGTGAATCAAGCACATACAGCTCAATCAGTGTAGTCTGATTCACAAACAAATGACTCTTTTAAACCTGTTCTTTTTTAGTGAATCAAAAACATAAAGCTCAATCAGTGTAGTCTGATTCACGAACAAATGACTCTTTTAAACCTGTTCTTTTTTAGTGAATCAGAAACATACAGCTCAATCAGTGTAGTCTGATTCACGAACAAATGACTCTTTTAAACCTGTTCTTTTTTAGTGAATCAGAAACATACAGCTCAATCTGTGTAGTCTGATTCATGAACAAATGACTCCTTTAAACCTGTTCTTTTTTAGTGAATCAGAAACATACAGCTCAATCAGTGTAGTCTGATTCACGAACAAATGACTCTTTTAAACCTGTTCTTTTTTAGTGAATCAGAAACATACAGCTCAATCAGTGTAGTCTGATTCACGAACAAATGACTCTTTTAAACCTGTTCTTTTTTAAGTGACTCAATAACATACAGCTCAATCAGTGTAGTCTGATTCACAAACAAATGACTCTTTTAAACTTGTTCTTTTTTAGTGAATCAAAAACATAAAGCTCAATCAGTGTAGTCTGATTCACGAACAAATGACTCTTTTAAACCTGTTCTTTTTTAGTGAATCAGAAACATACAGCTCAATCAGTGTAGTCTGATTCACGAAGAAATGACTCTTTTAAACCTGTTCTTTTTTAGTGAATCAGAAACATACAGCTCAATCTGTGTAGTCTGATTCATGAACAAATGACTCTTTTAAACCTGTTCTTTTTTAGTGAATCAGAAACATACAGCTCAATCAGTGTAGTCTGATTCACGAACAAATGACTCTTTTAAACCTGTTCTTTTTATGTGAATCAGAAACATACAGCTCAATCAGTGTAGTCTGATTCACGAACAAATGACTCTTTTAAACCTGTTCTTTTTTAAGTGACTCAATAACATACAGCTCAATCAGTGTAGTCTGATTCACAAACAAATGACTCTTTTAAATCTCAAAAAGTCTGTAGAGAAAGGACGTAAGCCCAAATAACTTCTTGTATCCATGTGATGTGGTTGAAGGTGCAGCGAACTATGATTCATATGACCAGGGCACAGAATGGATCTAGATTCTGTACAGCAGGAGAAAATAGTAGACCTGTCTAAAATCAATTGAAAGCCAACAAAGGAGATTTAGACAGGGCAAAACCAGGTCTTTAAGACCATTAGTGTTCCATCTCCATCTGTATCAACTCCACCATCATAGATTTAGACGCATAAAAGCAGATTGTTTTGGTTTATAGTGGACTTTTACATTCACGGATTTCATCTTTAATAAATCAGGCCCTGACTACAGAGATCAAGTCTCCGTAGGCCCACAATTCCACCCGTCCGTTTTGGGACGTTTTCAACTCGGTAGTTCATCTGGATGTAGCCAGCAGTTCCACTCATGTTCCATAGGCTCAGATGTCTTCCATGCTTCTTAATCATACAAACCGACTGAATAACAGCAGACTCGCACACACATGTGGCGGGTCTTTAGCGAGCTCTTGAGTGCTATCATCGGTCTCCATCTCTGAGGGCCTCAGCCGTGAAACACATTTTACCGGCTGCAGCCCGATCACAACCATCCGCTGCCGTTACACACTCACGCACACGCGCTTTACAAGATCTTATCAGGCTGATGGAGTACAAGACCGATCTTTTGTGATCGCGTGTGTCTGCGAGCCATATGCGCCACGATTGTATGGATGTCTGTCTACACTTGTGTTCATACAGGGGGATTGTGATTTCATTTGCTTGTGTGAGTGTGTGTGTGAATGAAAGGCAGTAGAGTGGAATCTGTGCAAAGTTTTTTGTCTTGTTGAATATTTTTTTTAGAATAACTAAATTAACTTTTTTATTATTTTATTTTATTTTATTTTATTTTATTTTATTTTATTTTATTTTATTTTATTTTATTTTATTTTATTTTATTTTATTTTGAGAAACCCTGGCCAAGAAACTGCTCCATTAAAGGTGCCCTAGATTCAAAAATTGAATTTATCTTGGCATAGTTGAATAACAAGAGTTCAGTACATGGAAATGACATACAGTGAGTCTCAAACTCCATTGATTCCTCCTTCTTATATAAATCTCATTTGTTTAAAAGACCTCCGAAGAACAGGCGAATCTCTGTTACGTAACAGTCGGGATCATTAATATGTACGCCCCCAATATTTCCATATGCCAGCCCATGATCGAGGCATTACACAACGGCAGGATGTCTGGTGTGCACAGCTGAATCATCAGACTAGGTAAGCAAGCAAGGACAATGGCGAAAAATGGCAGATGGAGCAATAATAACTGACATGATCCATGATAACATGATATTTTTAGTGATATTTGTAAATTGTCTTTCTAAATGTTTCGTTAGCATGTTGCTAATGTACTGTTAAATGTGGTTAAAGTTACCATCGTTTCTTACTGTATTCACGGAGACAAGACTGTCGTTATTTTCATTATTAAACACTCGCAGTCTGTATAATTCATAAACACAACTTCATTCTTTATAAATCTCTCCAACAGTGTGTAATGTTAGCTTTAGCCACGGAGCATCAAACTCATTCAGAATCAAATGTAAACATCCAAATAAATACAATACTCACATGACCCGAAGCATGCATGCAGTATGCATGACGAACATTTTGTAAAGATCCATTTGAGGGTTATATTAGCTGTGTGAACCATGTAAATGCACTGTATTATAGAGTCGCGAGCTCGATGGGCAGGGAGCACAAGATTTAAAGGGCCAGCAGCCCCTGAATCGGTGCATAGTTAATGATGCCCCAAAATAGGCAGTTAAAAAAATTAATTAAAAAAAATCTATGGGGTATTTTGAGCTGAAACTTCACAGACACATTCAGGGGACACCTTGGACTTATATTACATCTTTTAAAAAAAACGTTCTACGGCACCTTTAAAGCATTAAAGGGCTAGTTCACCCAAAAATTACATTTCTGTCAAACCCGCATAATCTTCGTTCATCTTCGGAACCCAAATTAAGATATTTTTGATGAAATCCGTTTTTTTTAATCTCCCATAGGAAGCAACAAAATTACCACATTTAAGGTCCAGAAAAGTAGTAAAAACATGGTTAAAATAGTCAGTGTGACTACAGTGGTTCCACCTCAATGTTATGAAGCGATGAGAATACTTTGTGCACAAAAACAAAGAAAAAATAACAACTTTATTCAACAATTTTTCATACGTAGTGCTGCTCACTTGAACAGAAAACACGGAAGCTCTGCACTTGTTCACTGCGTCAACAGCATAGGAGACTGACAGGGAAGAGGAAAATTTGTCATTTTTGTTTTGTTTTGTTTTTGCGCGCAAAAAGTATTCTTGTTGCTTCATAACATTTAAGGTTGAACCACTGTAGTCACTATTTTAACAATGTCTTAAGTAGCTTTCTGGACCTTGAATGTGGTAATTTCATTGCATTCTATGGGAGATAAAAAGCCTCTCAGATTTCATCAAAAATATCTTAATTTGGAACTGGTCTCACAGGTTTGGAACGACATGAGGGTGAATAATTAATGACATAATTTTTATTTTTGGGTGAACTAACCCTTTAAACCCCATTTTGGCCAGGTGCACTACATTTTTTTTATGGGACTTTTGCATGAAGTGTGATGAAAACCTGTGGAAAAAATAGCAGTTCAGGGAATATTTGCACAGGAGGCATATTTCCGTACCCAGACAGTGAACCTGTGTGCTCAGCAGGTGTTCTAGTTTCCTAGAAATGTCTGTCTATCTGTCTTCCTCACACACACGTTGACTTTGTTGTGGTGAGGATGTGCCGCACATGTGGCGAATGAGATCATGCAATCAATGCTGATGAGAGCAATTCACACGCTGAGCATTCGGTAGGTAATGAGACATGAAAAAGAGAGATGAGCAGGACGAAGGGATGAAAAATGGATACGTCCACATGGATACTAGTAAAACAGTAACCTAATTATAATCGAATCAGAATGCTGACACTCTGTTGGCTCTTTGTTGCCTCTGGGGGGGATCTGTGAGCATGACTTTCCAATGATGTACCGCACATTATAACACACACACAGACGCTGCTGACTCAAATCTCCTCTCCTCCATAGGATGTCCTGTTGGGTTTTACGGGCAGGACTGTGCGCAGATGTGCCAGTGCGGGAATGAGGCCCAGTGTCACCACATCACAGGCGCCTGCCGCTGCACCCCTGGCTGGGCACCGCCGCAATGCATTCTGGGTAAGCCGCCCACATCATTAAAACGGGGTGTGATTGGAGGCTCATCTCCGGCTGAACGCCGCATCCTCGCACTGAAATAACCCTACCCTGGATCGCTCATCCAAACACAGTTTATCAGCTCGCAGAGGCAGTCGATGCAGTTTTTAAAGTGCGTGTGCATGCGTGTGTGTGTGTGTGTGTGTGTGTGTATAAAGAGAGGGTAAAGCTTCCCGTAGGGCTGCAGAAAGGTTAAATGCATCCATGTTTTTAATCGCCATAGGATGCTTTTAAAAATGTCTCATCTGTGTATGTTTGTGTTTACTGTGATGCTTTTTAGAAGTGTTCCGCTTGTGTGTCTGTCAGTATTTTATTAGGGTAAGATGCTTTTTTTAAGAGAGTTCTGCGGCACATTGGTTTAGTACCATCCGTCTTCTCATGCGATCTCCCGTCAGTAGTTTAATAGATCAGGGGCCCAATAAAGATTTATCTCTCTTTCTCTTTCACTCTCCCTCTCTTTTTAATGAAGTGAGGTTTGTGTTAAAGATCCCTCTCTCAGATGTTTTATTTTTACGTCTGGCTTTCCCATGACATGTTTTGCAGGGCAATCTCGACTGTGATGAAACCTCTCTGGAGACGAGTGATGTTATTAGTTAGTTTTGTGGCCCTCTTTTAAAAGAGTGCAAATCGTAAATCATTATTTAGATTTGCATCTGCTTTTTTTAGTTTATTATTATTTTTTAGTTTCGCAGTAACGTAATGTCATGCCAGTTGTGTCTGCTAAAGCAAGTGTGTTCAGGCTATATACAACTCACTGATAGGCATCAAATTAAGTGTTTATAAAGTAGTGTGTTCTTCATACCTCGTACAAGTTTTTTACTTTTCTTTTTTTGTTTATAATAATGTTTAATTTAGTCTTTTTAAAGGTTTAGTTCACCCAAAAATTCTGTCATTAATTACTCACCCTCATGTCGTTCCAGATCCGTAAGACCTTCGTTCATCTTCAGAACACAAATTAAGATATTTTTGATAAAATCCGATGGCTCATTGAGGCCTTCATTGCCAGCAAGTTAATTAACACTTTCAGTGTCCAGAAAGCTACTAAAAACATATTTAAAACAGTTCATGTGACTACAGTGGTTCAACCTTAATGTTATGAAGCGACGAGAACTTTTTGTGCGCCAAAAAAACTAAATAATGACTTTATTCAACAATATCTAGTGATGGGTGATTTCAAAACACTGCTTCATGAAGCTTTACGAATCTTTTGTTTCGAATCAGAGGTTCATCTTTAATGTCTGCTTTAAAAATAGTAAGCAGTCAGTTGTTTTTAGGTTTAGAATGTAATCTTTCTATTTTAACCCTTTTTTGTTTATAATGTACAGCATAAACTACATAGATACATTCACTATATTTGCTTTATATTACACATTGTTTTGGACATCATTGGGCAGGATGTGGAATAACATTGTTTAAAATAATGGATTGATTTTTTTTTATTAGGAGTGCAAAACTTACAACATAGGGTGAACACAAAACACAACAACAAAACACAAAAAACAACAATAAAACAGCAGTGATACCAACAGCAATGAAAAATAAGCAAAAATTACAAATAACAGTAGTAATAGTAGAAGTATTTAAATAGTAATAGTATGTATGATAATAATGATAATATTTTGAGGTGACAGCAACAGTAATAATAATAACAGTAATAATAACAATAATGATACTAAAGATGGTGATGATAAGTTGTGTTGACGGCAATAGTTATATCAATAATAATAGATAACATTGATAATGATAATAATAACAGTAGTGGTACTAATACTAAAGATGGTGATGATAATATCTGTTGACGGAAAATGTAAAATCAATAATAATAATAATAATAACAACAACATTTGTATCAATAATAATAGCAACAGTAAAAATAATAGTAATAATAGTAATACTAAAATTAAAATTAAGATTCAATTTTTTCTTAACGAATAATAATTTTAAGACTTTTCATCCAATTAACCGATTAATCGAAAAAATAATCGACAGTGATCAATTATCAAAATAATCATTACTTGCAGCTGTTAAAAAGACGAGAAGTTTAATGTTAGTTTTTTCTTTTATTCAGCAAAGATGCAATGTTTTATGTTGCAAGTAAATGCTGTTCCTTTGAACTTTTATTTTTGATTTTTCAATGATTTCTGAAGGATCATGTGACACTGAAAACTGGAGTAATGATGCTGAAAATACAGCTTTACCATCACAGAAATAAATTACATTTTAAAATATATTCAAATAGAAATCAGTTATTTTAAATTGTAATAATATTTCATAATATTGCTGTTTTTACTGTATTTTTTTATTAAATAAATGCAGCCTTGGTGAGTATAAGAGATGATAAATCTTATCAACCCTAAACTTTTGAACTGTAGTGTATTAGTAGCTGATTTACAATCAAATGTGAATATGAATAAAAATAAATAGTTCTGTGACATATCTATTTAAATCAACATACTAATAGTTTACATTTGCTGTATTTGGAACATCTAGAATAGAACATCTGTTTCTTCACTGAATATATTATATATATGTATATATATATATATATATATATATATGAGTGAATGAAAACATACAAACGTTTTTAAAAGTTTGGTTTGTTTCATGTGTTTGTATTGTAGCTTGTCCAGCGGGTACATTTGGTCCCAACTGCAGTCAGTCATGTGACTGTCACAATGGAGGGTCATGTGACCCAGTGAGTGGCCAGTGCCAGTGCACACCTGGGTGGACAGGAACCAACTGCCAACAGAGTGAGTTAAAACACGCACACAAACACACACATATGTTGGGTTTTCATGTTATATGGGGATTTTCCATAGACATAATGATTTTTATGCTGTACAAACTGTATATTCTATCCCCTGCCCTTAACCCCATCCCTAAACCTACCCATTTTTACATTTTCAAAAAATGTTTTTTAAGCTGTTTTCCTCATCCGGCCCAAAAAAAGTCCCCAAAAGGTCAAAAATTACTGGTATTACTATCGATCTGGTCCCTATAATGTTCGAAATACCACACACACACACACAAATCTAAAACTCATATTTAATGTATTATTGTTGAATATGTACACAAATACACAGTCTTTACGCACATGCTTCAATACCCCAAGACCCTATATACTCATAAACACATCTGTCTCTCTCTCACAGACTCACTCAAGAGTGCTTTATTTGGCTGTAGTTAGTAAGATGTAAGTGATTATGGTGATTTATAGTGAGGAGTTTGTAAGCACTGATAGCCGCGATTCACATGTCATCACACAAATTACTGTATTCTGTCTCCATTACACACTGGAATGTTCACATGGGTGAACGCGGGCCGCTCACTCTGCAATCCATCTACTTTCTCTCTCACTGTCTGTATGTTGTGTGTATAGCCTGTGCATCTGGATGGTTTGGTAGAAACTGTGAGCAAAGATGCATCTGTCCAGTGGGCATGGCCTGTGATCATGTGACGGGCAGATGTGGATGTCCTGCAGGGTACACTGGGAACAGCTGTGAGACGAGTATTTCATACATCCCACTGATTCTTAAGACAGCTTTTAAAATAGCAACTACTTCTACTTTTAAATCTACCTGTAAGACTGTAACTCAGTACTTTATAGACTAGTATATATTAAACAGTCTCTTATGTTCATCAAGGCTGCATTTATTTGATAAAAAAAATACAGTAAAATCTGTAATATTGTAAAATATCATTGTAATGTAAAATAACTGTTTTCCATTTGAATATATTTTAAAATGTAATTTATTTCTGTGATCAAAGCTGAATTTTCAGCATCGTTACTCCAGTCTTCAGTGTCACATGATCCTTCAGAAATCATTCTAATATGATGATTTGGTGCTCAAGAAACATTTATTATTATTTTCAAAGTTAAAACTAGTGCTGCTTCATATTGTTATTATTATTTTTATATTACAGTTAGTCGGTAATGCAATTGTGTAATGCAATTGTGCTTATTTACTGTATATTTTCTGTCAAAAATGGTAAAGAATATATATATATATAGTTTTTTAATTTCCCTCCATTTATGTAGGTCTAATTACTGTAGCAAATTAAATGGCTGCTGTATTAAATACATGTGTGAAATGCAAGATTTTAGACATAAATCTAAAATTATATTGTAGTCTCAGTTATTAATTTAGTGCTAGATTTGCTAATATTTATAATGACACAAATGTTCTGAAAAAAAGAAGCAGCAGGTGAATTGTACTCAAACACAGTGTCTGAAAATATTGCCTGTTTTGTTGAGGTACTGAAGAATCAGTGATCTCTCCATTTATACATCCATTCATCTGACCAGCTTAATCAAAACGAAGGGAGTAAAAGACTAACACTAATTTTTTAATTCACAGCAACTCTTTGTTGCATTCAAATCTACGCTAAAAAGACATACAAACAGCCCCACACAAACTTCGACCTCTCATTACACACGCTGGGGTTTTGCTCCCCGACTCTTTCAACACCCGCCCATCTCTCTCACTCTCTCTTTTTCTCTCTCTGTGGATGTGAGACATCTGATAAAGGTTAGTGCTGAGCGGCCAACTCAAACAGCAGGCTTTGTTTTGTCTGTGTAAGGATAAGAAGTCTGGAACAGACATGAACGCGCATACACACACACACACACACACTGCAGTAGACATGGCTAATGACAACAGTCTAATTATTCTCTTTAGTCTGGAGTCTGAGCTTATCTCTTACACATGCCAGTGGGGTAAATACACACACACACACACACACACACACACACACTTATAGTAACAGTAAGGACAGTAAGGATCATTCAATGACCTGAGGCCGGTGTGAGAGACTTTCAGGCCAGTTGACAGACCTGTCTTTTGTCAGTTGGGGCCAGTACTGCGTTGTCACCACATGCTATGTTTGTTGACCATGTACATGTGTTGCTATGTCTTGGAAACTTAAACATTTATTTTTTGAGATAAGATTGAAAGTTACTGTGCTATATATAGTGTATGTACGTATATTATGCAAATACTATTTATCATATATTTATTTATATTAAAATATGGCAACATTATTTGGCTGTGTAAAATAACAAAACATTGTTTTTGTGTACTCATTTACACTGAGCACTGTGTATATGTGTATAATTGAAGACTTCAGATGCAAAAAGTGCTGTCTGAAATTTTTATATATATATAAATAAAAGATATATGATATAAGATATAAGGGATATATAAGAAAAGTAACATTTCAAACAATATGTAAATGAACACAAAAACAATTTCCAAAATGTTGATAAGACTAAGTTTTATATAACATCTGTTTAACTTATAACATGAAAGTAAAGTTAATAATATAACTTAGAGAACAAAATGTTCAGTTTTACTCAAATTAGGGTGATGCAAAAATGAGTACACCCCACTGAAAGTCTCTGGAAATTTTAGACTACAAATGTCTAATTTAACAAGAATTCAACCACAGGTGAGTCTAATTATTCATTACACAGGTGTCCAGCAGACAGTTGACTATAAAAAGGTGTTAAAACCCCTTCCCATTTCATGCTGTCAGCAATGGCACCACATGGAAGAGAAACGTCACAAGACCTGAGAAAGAAAATAATTTCTTTACACTAGAAAGGTGAAGGCTACAAGAAGATCAACAAAGCTTTACTTATCAGTCAGAATACTGTAGCAAAAGTACAAAAAATTTAAAAAGATGGTCCAGGTCGTCCACAGAAGTTAACACCTCGACAGGAGCGTCTTCTGATGAGAAGGGTTGAAGAAAATCGGCATGAAAGTTCACTGCAGTTATCTAAAGAAGTAGAAAGCCAAACTGGGGTGACTATTTCCTGTGACACAATACGGCGTACACTGCAGAGGAATGGCATGCATGGGTGCCGTCCATGAAAGAAGCCTCTCCTAAAGCCCAGGCACAAAAAAGCCCACCTAGAGTTTTCCAGGGCCCATGCTGACAAAGATGAAGACTACTGGGTCTCTATACTCTGGAGTGACGAGACCAAGATAAATGTTTTTGGAGCTGATGGCTTCAAAACTGTATGGCGTCGCAAAGGTGAAAAATGCATGGTGCCTACAGTGAAACATGGTGGTGTCAGTGTCCTTATGCGGGGCTGCATGAGAGCTGCTGGTGTCGGGAGCTGCATTTCATTGATGGCATCATGAATTCACAGATGTACTGCTCTATACTGGAACAGAAGATGCTACCATCACTCCGTGCCCTTGGTCGTCGTGCACTTTTCCAACATGAAAATGATCCTAAAAGCACATCTAAGGCCACTGTTGGATTTCTGAAGAAGAACAGGGTGAAAGTGATTCAGTGGCTCCTGATCTGATCCCATTCGAACACCTATGGGGAATTCTGAAGAGATAAGTTGAGCATCACTCTCCATCCAGCATCCAGTCTCTAAAAGAGGTCATTCTTGAAGAATGGAAAAAGATAGATGTTGCAAAATGTCACCAACTTGTTCATTCCATGCCTAGAAGATTTGGTGCTGTCATTAAAAATCATGGAGGCCATACAAAGTTCTGGATGTAGTAGTTTTTTTTGTGGGGTGTTCTCATTTTTGCATCACCCTAATTTGAGTAAAACTGAAAAATGTGTAATCTAAGTTAAATTATCAACCTTACTTTCGTGTTATAAGTTAAACTTAGTCTTGTCAACATTTTGGAAATAGTTTTTTTGTTCATTGAGATTTTGTTTACAATGTTACTTTTCAAAGGGGGTGTACCCATTTACGCTGAGAACTGTATATGTATGTGTGTATATATATATATATATATATATATATATATATATATATATATATATATTATACACTTTTTTTAAAATATGCCAACATAATTTTATAAAAAAACAATAACAAAAAAGGTCCATCCATCCAACCATGCCAAAAATTTGTTGGCAAAAATTTATTTATCAGATCTAAAGCACTGATCCGACTATGCCATTAGAAAAAATCCTTACTGTTCAGCCATGAATATTTCTATTTAAATATATGTATTTTCCATATAATCTTGTTTCAGTGTGTGTGATATGCATTTGTGTGGTAATGCTATGTAATGGACGCATACCCACAAACACATTCATAAGGCCTGTCTTCTGTCAGATACTCTGGACGTATGTGAAAGTGTATGAATGTAAGCATGTTTGAATGACGTTACGTGAAATGTCTAGCCTCCCCCTTCATATCATATCATATCTCCTTCCTGTCTGAGACCTGATGCCTTTTCAGGAATGTGTCTAGACAACTGGACATTTCTGTGGAAAATTCACACATGCTCTTAAATTCATCTCTGTATGTTTTGTGTCATTTTCTAACGCTCTCTCTTTCTCAGTGTGTCCTCAGGGCAGATTCGGCCTGAACTGTTCTCAAGTGTGCACGTGTTCTGGAGATCAGTACAGCTGTCATCGCGTCACTGGGAAATGCAGCTGTCTACCTGGTTACTATGGCAACCGCTGTCATCTCAGTAAGACATTTTCTGCAAATCTCTACTGTTTGACATAATACAGTTTTGTTCATAGTTGTTCAACCAACCCACAGCTCATCAACAATGCGAGCTAATAGAAAAATGTTATATAATCATATACACTACCATTCAAAAGTTTGGAGTTATAAAGGTTTTTTTTATAAGAAATTAATACTTTTATTCAGCAAGGACATATTAAATTGATTAAAAAATGACAGTAAATAAAAAGTTAATATGAATGATATATGTTAATAAAAGTCATTAATAAAAGTCGTTAATAAAAAAAAATTGTTTTGCTAAATGGAAAAGTCCACACATTGGGTCTCATTCATGAAACATTGGTAAATATACAAGTAAATATGTGAGTGATTTGCGCGTAAAGAGACTTTCCCGAAAACTCTTCTGCTGATTCACAAATACTTCATAAACGTCAGAAGTGATAGTGAAATGTGTGTGTGTGTTAATGAATTCCAATCAGTCGTAAATGGGACGAGTGTGCACGCTCATTCTCAATTACCATAAATCCCGCCCATTAAATCCGACTGATACTATATATGGGCATCATATTATGACACCAAACGAAGGATTTTGGCCATTTGGGGCCATTAGTTTGCCCAGCCCTATTGAAATCAATTAATTATTTGATTAAAGTGCTCCGTTTGCAGATGCTATTACTGGCTCTCACAATAAAAGTAAAAAGAAAAAACGTATGTAATTACTATATATAATATTTTTTCAAAATGCTGTGTAAATATGTACCTTATTAAGGGGAATTAAAATGCAGCCTTATTAATGAGCAAAACGTTCGGATGTTAAACACACTATTTACGCGTGGCTGGGAGCAGGTGTAGATTTCTTTCGTACCAACTAACATTTGGAAAATACAAACGTTTTAATGAATCCGAAAATTTATGCCAGAACCACTTTACACACAATTTACACAAAAATTCGTTCTGCTCATGTTTCATGAATGAGACCCATTGCATTTAAATGAACACGCATTTTGATTGGTAACGACGGTCATACGTCATTTCATGACGACAGACAGAACACGACACTGTCATTATTTTCACTCCAGCTAGAGGGCGCATGACTTTAAAACGTAAATATAGGTCATAATAAGGTGCTTGAAAAATAGTTTTTTTGGAGGACATTCTGGTTAATAAAGTGAATTTAAATACATAAAGTATATTTGTGTAATTTAATATAGTTAATTATTACAGGTTTGTGTAAAATTCTAAGATTGCATTTCACTGTTTTTATTCATTTTGAGGAATACTGATCGTTTTCGTGCAAGTGAGATGAGTAAATGCATGTTCACATTTAGTCTAGAACTACAATAACCATCAATTTCACACATCGCACACAATATCTCTGCACTTTATTTCTCTCAACATGGGGACAGGAGAGCTGTCAGTCACTAAATGTGAAAAAGTAACTTGCATTACTTATTTGAAAAAGTAACTTGGATATTTTGTTGTAAATGGGAAAAGTAATGCATTATTTTACTAGTTAAAAAGTAATCTGAATATGTAACTCAAGTTACTTGTAATGCGTTACTCCCGACACTGCTGTTGTGTCCGACGTTGTAGAGATAATACATAAAACGCATTACCATTCTGATAGAATGACTTGCAGACGACCCTGTATATTTCACTCTTCCACTTATTCTGAATCGGTTTCTGGTTCAAATATTTATCTGAATTAAACCAATATTTCTACTTGCCATTACTAAAGTTGATTGAGTGGATCAGATAGTCTGAGTTGGTGTGATTGAGTGGAGGCGGGGCTATTTTGCATATTCATGGATCCGTGTATACTAAACGAAGCAAGGGTGTAGAGTTACATTCAAGCTATTTTAAGGCATTATTTTCACAGAAAATGTTGAAATATGTCATTTTGGTTATCGATGAGTTTTAAGACATAAAATTATTAACTGCAAAGGGACTTTTAAAAATCTTACTGACCCCTAACTTTTGAACTTATTGTATCTGTATATTGTTGTGTAGTTACATATAATTACTAATATATATATATATATTATATATATACACACACATATGCATTGTTTTTAAGTGTACTAAAATCTACCTGTATTTAGAATACAGGAATTATAGACTTCAAATTCCAGGGTGATTTACAAGAACACTACTAAACGGAACATGCATAATTAACATTAATGACAACTACTAACGGACTGTGTATATCAAAGATACACTCCAATGTTGCCCCTTCCTGCTCCTCACAGGATGTCGAGAGGGCACCTACGGCCCCTACTGTAAGAAGAGGTGCAGATGTGCCAATGGAGGCCGATGTGACTTCAGGATTGGCTCTTGCCTCTGTCAGCCAGGATACTTGGGACCCAACTGCAGCACTAGTAAGAACCTGATGCTCAATCCATCACCTGAATGGGTGTGGCTATGGTTAATCATCTATGTAAACACGCATCAGATGGACATCTTCGTCTATTGCACATCATCTTGCTGCCTTTCAACATCTTATGAAAGTGTAAAGTTTTAAAAAATGCATGTTGAGACCGCTCTGTTGCATTCTGCATTTCTAGTTAATAACATCCGTCTTTCTCTCTTAGGTTGTCCCACAGGTCACTACGGGAGAGATTGTGCTCAGGTGTGTTTGTGTGGAGAGAGAGGACAGTGCCACCCAGAGACTGGGAGGTGTAACTGCGCCCCTGGAAGAACAGGACCGTCCTGCGAACAAGGTATATATCTCAGTGGATAGCAGTGTTATTTACTTATTATTATATTATTTATTTTTATTTGAGTTAGCTGTTATTTTTTGTATTTTCATTTTAGTTTGTTTTAGTCATTTTTTGTTTTTATTAGTTTTATTTAATAGTTTTATTTAGGTTTAATTTATTTTCTTTTCAGTTTTAGCTATTGTAATTGCATTACTTCATCTTATTTTATTTAGGATAGCTGCCAAGGCAGCATTTGTTATTTAATATATATTTTATTTTATTTCAGTTTTATTTTAATTAGCGAAGAAAAAGTTAATCGTTTTAATAGTTTTTTGTTTAACGACAGCGCTGGTGGATTGCTGTACTATTCTGTTTTTCCCCCCTTTTCCTTCCACTTATTTGGCTTTTTTCCTCCACTTATCTTGCCAATTTCTCCAACCTTCCAGTCATTCATTTCTTTTTTCCTGTCTTCACCCATCCATGGTCCCTCCCTCCCAAATCAACAACATCCACATCTTGTTAGAATCTGAAAGCCGTAAGTGTTATGATGACTTCATAAGCAAAACAACACTGAAATATATTGCGTCTCACAGTCTTGCACTTGTAGAAACTATTTGTCCTCCTCCTGATTTTCTCCCAGGGCTTATTTACAATATTTAGTTAACAAATTTCTCCAGTTTCCTGCGTGAGGGAATTTGAACGCAGCAGCCCCTTTCCTGAAGAACAGAAGCGAGAGATCAGATTCCTAATCTTCGTGTTTCATCACTCATCAGCTGAAATGGAACGGGACTTTCCAGGAGGGATTTTCTTAGCCTCCTTGAAAACGCCGGCTCAGAGCGTCTCACAGACGTGCCACTGCTTACGTTCCCCATGTTTAATGTTTACAGATGACTATAAGTAGCTGGTTCTCTATGTTCCGTGTCGGCGGATCCGCTGGCGAGGAAACAAATAAATAAGCAAGCGAATCAAAGCGATTGGCTTATTGTTTTCCCAATCTAAATTACCCAAAGAAACATGATTGCTCTTTAGCTGTGCTGCCAAATCAGACCCACTTTGCCATTGCACTAATGATCTAGAGCTTAAGTAAACTTGTGTGTGGCGTGTGTGTGTTTGTGCACGTGTGTGTGGCTGTTTGTGATCGAGTGATTGCATGTGTGGCTAGTTCTTTAAATGCATTTTGAGGGATGAGAGGGCCTTGGATAATTGTAGTAATTGAGAAATTCAGAGTTTATTTGAAAATAATGCCATCTGTGCTCTTGTTGTTACTGGAAGTTTCCGTCTGGACCAGGACATAGTTAATAGATAAAACGATGAGGTGTTTTGCTTAAGGGAAGGTCTGCTGAATGTTTGTCCTGGTACAGTATAACAATGAATCCTGTATGAATTTGGGACCTCTGTAGAGTTTCTGTTTTCTAGATGTGGAACATGTGATATAATGTTATGTATATGATTAACAGAACAAACTAAAGTACACTATTACTTTTGGCCCTCTAGCGGAAGAACTTTTTTTTTGGTTGTGCTTCGGCTCTGTGTGACTGTGTGGATGAATATGGTTATCGTACTGCTCATAACTAGTTTAGATGGAAAGGATCTCAAGCTGACTAGCTGATGATGTTACTGTAGATATACTGAATTAATAGACATGGTACTATCTTGAAAATAAATTCCAGCACAGCACTGCAACAACCATAATGAAATGACCCTTCACAATAGATAATGCTTTACAATGAACTCTGTTAGAGAGATACTTATGGCAATTTATCTGTTCAATAAAATACCTTAAAGGTGCCGTAGAACGTCTTTTTAAAAGATGTAATATAAGTCTAAGGTGTCCCCTGAATGTGTCTGTGAAGTTTCAGCTCAAAATACCCCATAGATTTTTTTTTATTCATCTTTTTCACTGCCTATTTTGGGGCATCATTAAATATGCACCGATTCAGGCTGCGGCCCCTTTAAATACTCACGCTCCACGCCCACGGAGCTCGCGCTTGCTTTAACCAGCATAAACACAGTTTAAACAGCTAATATAACCCTCAAAATGGATCTTTACAAAGTGTTTGTCATGCAACATGTCTAATCCCGTAAGTATGGTATTTATTTGGATGTTTACATTTTATTCTGAATGAGTTAGATGCTCTGTGGCTAAAGCTAACATTACACACTGTTGGAGAGATTTATAAAGAATGAAGGTGTGTTTATGAATTATTCAGACTGCAAGTATTTAAAAAATGAAAATAACGACAGTCTTGTCTCCGTGAATACAGTAAGAAACGATGGTAACTTTAACCACATTTAACAGTACATTAGCAACATGCTAACAAAACATTTAGAAAGACAATTTACAAATATCACTAAAAATATCATGTAATCATGGATCATGTCAGTTATTATTGCTCCATCTGCCATTTTTCGCTATTGTCCTTGCTTGCTTACCTAGTCTGATGATTCAGCTGTGCACAGATCCAGACGTTCTGCCCTTGTGTAATGGCTTGAACATGAGCTGGCATATGCAAATATTGGGGTCATACATATTAATGAGTCTGACTGTTGATGTTATGTTGAGATTCGCCTGTTCATCTGAGGTCTTTTAAACAAATGAGATTTATATAAGAAGGAGGAAACAACAGTGTTTGAGACTCACTGTATGTCATTTCCATGTACTGAACTCTTGTTATTCAACTGTGCCAAGATAAATTCAATTTTTAATTCTAGGGCACCTTTAATCACCCGTTGAGTAATAAAAACGCCATCTCCGCATCACTTTTACAACATTTCAAATCCCTTTGTTCTCGCCATCTTTGAAAAGTCAAGCTGATGTTGGTTCTTGTTTTATTACAAGCTCTGTCAAGTACTCTTTTGCAAACAGACTCTCCTCTGTTCTACGTATTTTTATGGGTGATTCCCCAGAGTTTCAAGATTTAGCTGCTCCACGTCAACCTTTCTTGTGCATTGAGACAACTAACCTCTGCCACTCCCACACCACACACACATCAACGCAGCCAGAGCAACTTTTCACAATTTACGAATATGACGAGACGCACACAGGCGAGTGATGAATGTATGCAATTTCCCAGAAAAACCATCCCCTCAGACTAAAATATAAACACTTTAATAGGCTTACCATATAGTGAATCAGGGTAAGACAAATACACATTTTGGAAAAAGAATTGATGATGCATTGATTCATTTAAATTTTAATTTTGAGCAAAAAAAAAAACATATAGAATGTATCTTTAATAAATCTTACAAACCCCAAACACTTGAATGGTTGTGTATTCCTGTGACACACAAAGGTAACATCCTCAATTGAATAGTGCTTTTGTTTACTTATGAAGATAAATTGTCGACAATTGTGTTTTTTGTAAAGTTTTTCAGTCGGGCACTGTACCTCAGGAAAAAAAATAAATAGATTCATTAAGATCAACAAGCCAAAGCTTTTTCTTTTTTGCTGTACAAGAATAAGTATGGTTTCAGGCTAAAATGAGATATACAGTGGAAATTAAGTGTTGACAGTATAATTTAGTGCTGGATGAGGATTAATCAGTGCTTGGTAAACCATCCTCATGTGGTTCAAATTGAAGACAGATCCATGTGACTTTGCTGAAACACAGAGCGTACAGATCCAGTCAAGACATACAGATGTATCTACGTTGGTTCTACGTTATGAAACAAAACAATACTTTTATCTCATATTTATGCACAGCTTTTTAGTATTTTTGCTATGTCAAATTATTGCTGATAAATGTGTAATTCTTCTCGATGCAGCATGTCCTAGGGGGCGCTATGGAGTTCAGTGTCGGAGTTTCTGTACATGTGCGAACGGAGGAGTGTGTGACCCTGTGAATGGGACGTGTAGATGTGGGCTGGGCTGGACCGGACAACATTGTGAAAAAGGTGAACAAGCACACAATGCAATTAGTTCTATGGAATTGCAATCTAAAATAAACAGGAAAAAAAAGGAGAACACTTTAAACTGTGTAATTGGATTTTTAATTCAGAATGTGTTCAATTTTGGCCACAAGATGATAAATTCACCTTAATACTTTTGTTTGCATGTGATAGTTTGTGTCCCAGGTTACTATGGTGTGAACTGTGAGCAAGAGTGTGTGTGTCAGAATAATGGAACATGTGATCGCTTTACGGGATGCTGCTCTTGCCCGTCTGGATACTACGGTCCCGCCTGCCAACACAGTGAGTGACAGACTTATCATCTTTACTTTTAGAATAAATCATGTTTGCTGCTCTTCTGATCAAGAAATATGATATTATATAATTTCATATGAAATTGTTCCATATTCCAGGATGTCCTGCTGGCTTTTTTGGCAAGCTCTGTGCACAATCATGTGACTGTAAACACAGGCACCTGTGTGATCACGTGACCGGAAAGTGCGTGTGTCCTCCAGGTTACCATGGTGAACAGTGTGAAAAACGTAAGTTATCTCAACTTTAAAATATTTACATTATCAGCATGAAATTAGACTGGATACTTCACCTGAGAATTAAAGCTACAGTTCATGACTAACTTTCTTTAGTGGAACTGAATTCGATGTTTCAGTGTCCCTTCAGTTCTACTCTCAAAGAAAACTCTCAGTTGAATTTCCAGGTTGCAGGAGCTTTAACTTTATTGACAAGCAACAAAGTGTGATGCCAGCTGTTCATCTGAATTTGTCTCTGGCTAAGGCACAGTTCTTATACAGTTTTCTTATCTGTTATTTTGCAAAAAAAGTGACATAATTCTCTGGTAAAATTCACCCCTCCGGTTTTCCCACAACTAAGTTATACATCTTTTACCTTGCTCCCTAATTGTGGAATTCTGCCAACTGATGGTCAAACCTTTATCATAGGCAAAATGTAACATTGTAACAAGGACAATCAACACTCCCCAGAGGCAAGAAGCCTCCAAGTGACATATTAATTTCAGACCTCTTAATAATGGTCTTGGTCTTTCACAGCCATCTGTTGTTTACTGGAAAACCCCTGACTTACAAAAAACTGCTCAATCGGCCACAAAACTACATCTTCAAAATCAATATTTTGATCGCTAACGGCTTCACCAGATCCATCCAGTAACAGTTACAGTCATATTTGATTGCGTTCAGTACTTGCTCTGCAGTAAATCGCTGAGCCATTTCATGTTTCTCTCATTATTTCGTTTTCTGTCTGAATGAGTCATCACTTCAGCATTGTGTATCAGATATTACCACCTTGTGGAATAAAGGTGAATTGTACTTATTCCGTCATCTAAGATTCAATTATTGTTGTGCAGAAAAAATATACGTACACTCATACACACCTCGGGTGGTTAGCGACCCTATACAATTTTTAGAGAAAAAAAAATGAATACAAAATTAGGCATTGTTTTATAATTTTATGATTTTTTTGTTGTTATATTCTTTATAATGAATTAAGGAATACCAAGAAGGTTGATGTCTAACTTTAAAAAATGAACGAGGAGGAGGATAGCTTAAATGCATACCTCGGGTCACTAAAGACCCGAGGTATGCATTTAAGGGTTAAAATCTTGACATTCATTCAAGCTCTTTTTGCACTTTCATGAGAGTCTGTTTTGGATCTTTTCAATGAATATGGTTCTTTACAATTTGACAAAACCAGCACTGGTTCTGTTTTGACTCACTGACACAGTGTTTAACAGCTCACTGATAAGGAAGATTATTAGTGAGTAATGATTTAAATAATGTCTGTTCATCATGCAGAGCTATCATATGTATGATTTATATCGACTACTTTTATGACACATGCTTTTGAGTCCTTTCTATTATCACTAATAACAAGGGTTTCTGAATTCAGTAACCTTTGTTATTAGCGACACAGGTGGCCGTTAAGTGAACTGCAGCCAGCAACTCATTGTTTGTGCTCGCACTCATGCACATGTAATGTACAAGAGACTAAATGTGATTCAAGGCCATGATATATTCATGGCAAAGTGCTTTTTTGTTCTTTGCTTAGAAGTAAAAAGAAGTTGGAAATGCCTTTGCAGCAATACTGTTAACGAACATCCCGATGCCGTCCATGCTTTTGAGACATTTGTTAAAAGGGTTAGTTCACCCAAAAATAATTAATGTCATTTATTACTCACCCTGATGTTGTTCTACACCCGTAAGACCTTCGTTCATCTTCAGAACACAAATTAAGATATTGTTGATGAAATCCGATGGGATTTCATCAACAGTGAGGCCTCTGTTGAGAGCAAAGCCATTCAAACTCTCAAGATCCATAAAAGTACTAAAAACATATTTGAAACGGTTCATGTGAGTTCAGTGGTTCTACCTTAATATTATAATGCAACGAGAAGACTTTTTGTGTGACAAAAAACAAAAGACTTTTCAACAATATCTATATGGACTGATTTCAAAATACTGCTTCAGAGCTTTACGAATCTTTTGTTTCGAATTAGTGATTCGGATCTCCTATCAAACAGCTAAACTGCTGAAATCACGTGACTTTGGTGCTCTGATTCACTGATTCGATTCATAAAGCTCCGAAGCAGTGTTTTGGCCTATATAGATATTGTTGAAAAGTCCTTTAGTTTTCTTTGGCGCACAAAAAGTATTCATATCGCTTTATAATATTAATATAGAACCACTGAACTCACATGAACTGATTCAAATATGTTTTTAATACCTTTATGGATCTTGAGAGTTGAGAGTCATCGGATTTCGTCAAAAATATCTTCATTTGTGTTTGACAGATAAACGAAGGTCTTACAGGTGTAGAACGACATGAGGGTGAGCAATAAATGACATTATTTTCATTTTTGGGTGAATTAACCCTTTAAGCTGCATGCACATATGTGCAGTTTGATGGTCTCTCTGACTGTGTGTTTGTATGACAGGTTGTGACGCTGGGCGTTTTGGGCGTGATTGTGCAAAACTTTGTGAGTGTGATGGGGCGCCCTGTGATCCGACCACTGGACAGTGTCTCTGTCCACCGGGAAAGACAGGAGAACACTGCGAGAAAGGTACACACAAACATCTTAATGCAAACTCTCACAATTCTTACTTCAAACTTCAACTTTCATCTTCTCTCTCTCAGTGTGTGACAGCAGGTTTTATGGTCCAGGCTGTTCTTTCGTGTGTCAGTGTGCACATGGAGGCCAGTGTGACCAGCGCACAGGTCACTGCTCATGTCCTCTCACCTGGCTGGGACCCACCTGTCAGGAAGGTATGTGTGGGATTACTTGGCCATACTTTGGGAATAAAACTGTTAAAATCTAATATAAAAATTTGGGCTGTTGATTTGACATGTTCAATGAGTATAATAATATTAATAATATATATATATATTAGTATTATTATTTAAATGAATCCACATGTAACACTAGAAATGTATGGTTTTCTTTCTTTAGTTAAGTAAACGTGTGTGTGTGAGTCAGCTGTATGGTCTCTAACTCAAACCGCTCATGCTGTTTCTTTCTCTTTCTTTTATCTTTCACCATCTCAGCATCTTTATTTCCCAAAATTCAGCTTCTCACTTTATTCCTATCAGTCATGACACAAACCCAGCTCAAACGTTTCTGAAAGCGTGTGTGACAGCGTGTGTGTCAGCCTCAGTCTGATGGACCCCTGAGCTGTTAAGGGCCTCCTGTCTGTCTGTGTAACGGCGCCTCTCTCTGACAGTTATTTTAACTGAATCGCAGCAGGACATTTCTCAGTGCGTCTTTGTGAGCTTTGTGAATGAGTGTATGTGAGTTAATGAAGGTATGATAGTGTGTGTGTGTGTGTGTCACAGTGCAGTTACTGTATATAGTCCATCCACAAAACCTCTAAAAAACTGTACATCCCCTAAAAATACAAATAGTTGTTTCACATTTCACATCTTATTTATGAGACTGTTAAGATATGTTCAAGGATGCACCGATATGATTTTTTTGGGGCCGATACTGATATTAACAAACAATAAACAATACAGCCATTATTGATTATTATTTGTCACTTCCTCTCTTATTTGAAATTTTGTCATCAAAATAGATTAGTATTTTGATCATGTTTTAAATAAGCAAAGTTAAAAAAACACCTGCATTAAAATATACTAGCAGGTTTATTGCTGCATAATCAAATATTTAATGAACATGGATTAGATCCATTTAATATTCAGCAGGCCTATATAAAGACAACAGATCAAAGATACATATGAAATAAACAGTGCTTTTTAGGTAGATTTAAAAGTTTTGAGGTAAAAGTTTTGAGGTAAAGAAATAAAGTAAACAAATGTTAAATAGCACTGCTCATTCTTCACTGTATAAATTACATACATATTAATCCTTCTTTATTGTAACAGACTTAATTGTGATTAATCTTCTAATTTGTTTATGTAAACATTTTATTTGTTAATTTATTTTGTTAATTTATTTTGTTAATTTGTTTTATTTATTAATTTTTTATTTTTTTGTAAGTTTAAATATGTATGAGATCTGCACTCCTTTACTAAGGCGGGACTCTTATTTTGACAGCTGTTCTCATCTACGGACTGACAAGGAGTGCACGCAGTTCTTCAGAGTTATTTTGCAGATTTAAAGTTTGTCAGTTTATTAAGCATCCCCGAAAAGGCATAAGATGTATTTGTTAACTGTTAGTTGTAATAAGTGTTTTGAGTAATTCGCTGTATGTTGATGATAATGCAATGGAGAGAGAGTTTAATGCGCACTTCTTGTGCTCTGTATTGTTTAGCTTTTGTGGTGATTTGTTTGGCATGAAAACGGACGCAACAAAGTTTATAAAACATCGGTAAAGTTTTAAAGTTACAAAAGTTATTTAGTCAAGAATAGTGTGCGATCTTTTGTTATTTGATTAGCATTAAAGTGCAGACAGCAGCGCTAGGATCAGCAACAGACATTATAAAGCTCAGCGAATTTACGCAGTTAATTTATAAACCATTGGTTTGTTATATCGGCCTTTTTCCTGCTATCTTCCTCTTATAACGTTTCTTTTTGTACTTATTTTATGTATAAAGCATTTTTTTATGGAGGACTTTAGTCAATAAATAAATATGTAATGGAAAATCAATAATAAATACTGTAAATGAATAAAAAAACATAAATAAATAAATGTAAGAATAAATAAATATAATTATTATGTTGGCTTGACAAAGCCAACACACTGATGTACTATTTAAACTTATTGTTAGCCTATTCTTCTGAGGCAAAATGATTTCAAGCTACAACCACCAATCTCAGGTCAGACCTTCAGACTGTTCTGACTTGGGTTGTTATATCTTTTCAAACTGATCCGACTTACAATTTTTGTTAAACAAATCTATGAAAATTTCAATAGACTTTCATTGAGGAAGGTCAAGACTTGTACTATAAGACTAGCAACATGCTAATTCATGCTAGCAAGCTGCTAAATCATGCTAGGAACTTGTTAAAACATGCTAGCAACATGCTAATTCATGCTAACAACATGTTAATCATGCTAAGAACCTACTAGTTCATGCTAGCAAATTGCTACAACATGTTAGAAATGTGTTAAAACGTGCTAGTAACATTTGTTTTTAACTTTCTCTGAGTAAAACCTTCAACTTAAAGCTGTTTAGAATTATTTTAAACCTTCAGACCTGGCTTTGTCAAGCCAACAAGTTTGTCACTAAACTTTACTCATCTAGTTTATTATTATTTTTTATTAATTTAATGAATACATCTGTAATTAATAAATACATTTGACTAAATTGCGCAATTTGAGTTCAATTTTCCAGTGAATTATTGGCGAATACATATCCTTTATTTCTGAATTTATACATTTATGTACAGTACATATTTATCATTTAAATTTATTTAATGCAGTATACATATTTATCATTCACATTTCCTCTATTTATAATTTATTTTGTGCAGTGTACATATTTATTTATGCATCATTTACATTTTCTCATTTCAACTATGACTTCGACACTGGGGGTTTAAAGAGTGTGTAAATCTTAAAATTAAGATTACATAAAAGAATGTTTTTGAAAATTTGTGCTGTATATATTATAATTTTACTATCCTAAAGTAATCATGTCTGAAAGGGTTGCAGGTACTCTACTACATTTACAGTAGTTCCTAACAGCATCCTTTAACCGTGACTATATTCACAATATGGCATATCCTATTGTAACTTATTACTTGATAAAATAAACCAAAAAATGATACAGTTGAAATCAAAACCAGTCAGTAAAGATGTGGCAATAATCACTCTGTCTTTCTCTCAGGTGCTTCTATAGATCACGTGTCCTCTCACGTACAGAAGAGGCGACGGCGTGTTTCACACTCCTAGTCCCCAAGCACACACACACTCCACTGAGATCCCACCAGAAGGCGAGTGACATGGGTGAATGAGTGTGTGAGGATCTATGTGACTTGTTATTATGGGTTTTTCCCCCAGACGACCAAGCCACAGGAGAATTAGTACGAGGAAGCAATGCCGAAAAACACAAACACACACAAACATCCCCTCTGGATGCACACAAGACCACTGACAGGCTGTCATTGATTGGCTGTGTATATGTTTGTCTTTGGAAAAGGGACACATTGTGTGAATGAGTGTGAATATCACTCACACAACATGGTGGACTAGTTTGATGTGACTTAAAAATGCTTGTTTTGTGAGCTCTGTGTGTATGTTTGTGCATACACACGCTATTTCTTATAAGTCCCACATCAGACAGTCAAACCAAACCATCCGATCGGCCAAACGCCCACCGAGCCACAAACCCAGACCGAACTTCTTTATTACAGGATCAGAGTGAAGCCTCAATCGCTCATTTCTATAGTACACACCACAAATACACCACTAAAGTGGCACATCAGCACTCAATGGGATTATTGCCTTCCATACATACCATACGCAGTCTAAAATGTACCTTGTAAACATGCACCAACACTAAATTTAACTTTTTTTTTTTAACTACGTTGTCTATAAAGTCCTTGTTTATGGTACTTTTAGGGTTTTTTTAAGTAATATGTAGCATGAATCGGGAACATTTGTGCTATAGATATCCTTTTAAAATCCATCTGGTTGGCTCCTTGTGAGCGTGATGTATGTCCTGCGATGCGATTTCTGTGACAGCCTGACTGTAAATATTCACAGTATTGTCACCCATCATCGTGCCATCTGAGGTAAATTGTTAAAGTGGAGCTGTCCGACTGGATTTAGACACAATCTGATGCTTGTAAACTGAACAGACAGTTCCTCCGACAGACGTCTTATATGCCAAACAAATCTAATCTTTATAAATTACGGTTCTTAGTGCTCACTCAACAGTCTTTTACTGTAAAAAAAAATGCTGTAAAGTTTTTTTGTTTCTGTTCTGTCTTTGTTTCTCAGGATGTTATCAGAGTAAAGTCAAATTTCCCTGTACAGTGAAATGTATTGGTTCTTAAACTTTTAATTAAATGTTTGTACAGAAAATGTGTTTGTAAAATGTTTTTGTTTTAACTATACTGTAAACATGATTTTCTCACTCTGTATTTTTGCAGTACAAATATCTTAAATCAAGATATATTTACTTGAAAAGCAAAATATTGTGAGATTTCGGTTAGCCGATAGCCTTGTGGGCAGCGCATCGACATATAGCGCTGTTGCGCTTTGGGCAACCCGAGGTCGAGTCCCAGCTCGCGGACCTTTCCTGATCCTCCCCACCCCCACCCCCTCCCTCTCTCCTACCTTCTTGTCCACTTTATACTATCCTATCATAACTCTTTCCCTGCCGGAATTTTCTGTTATTTATGAGAAAATGCTTCCCTGCCAAACACGGAATTTTCCATGTTTTCACTGTTATACACTTGGGGGCGCTATTACGCATCTTCTGAACTATTACAGAATCTCCTGAACGAAAACAGACGAGGAAGACGCAGAAAAAAAGAGCAGAAGCACATGAAAAATAATGCGATCATCAACAATAAACGAGACGATAAAGTCAAAAATTGTCAAAAATAAATCTTTAAAAAAAAGTTTATTTTTCTTACCCCACTGGAAGATTTTTTTTTTTTTTAAATAAACAACTTTAGATTTTTTTTTTTTTGTATAGATATATATATAGAAAGATTTTTTTTTTTAAAAGATCTCAACCTCAGTGTAAAGCACAAACAATGCTATTATTTTTGATCACCCGAGTGAAATGTTGTTTGTAGGACAAGGATATATATATATATGTAGTGGGACTTTGTGGATAGCATGTTCCTCTGCACCTCTCAGATGAGAGGGTCAAATGTATCAAAGGTCACCTGCCTACACCTGTCAGCCCACCTGAGTGGAACAGGCCTGTGTGTGTGTCTGTGTCTTCATCACTGGCACCATTGCTGTGTCATTTCTCAAGTGCAGCGGACCGTCACTGCAGGTGGGAGAGCCAGGCGAGGACCCCCACACCCTGACGTGCGCTGCCCGGCGTGAGTGATGGAAGCTCGGGGGCTGTCGGTGGACAGAGGCCTTGAGTCTGATGGATGGGATGGGGCTCCGCTGGCCGCACCATGTTGTGACAGCCTACAGATGTTCTCCAATAATGTTTATCAGCCCGAGCCTCCAGCAATGGATGACACACACCTGTTTCCAGTCAAACAGGGCTCTAGAGGCCATCCATCCACACACACACCTGAGTCCAGTCAAACAGACCGCCGTAGCCCATCCATTCATTACGGTCTGGGTGGCCGTGGTACTGTACACCAGCTTTGATCAGCGGACGGGTGGCACATATACGGACAATCGACTGGACAAAGGTCCATCTTGTCTGTCAGGGTTGCTAGAGCTATACGGCTCAAAGCCAGCAGACTTCTTATTTAGCTGTTGCTTATTGCATCTTCACAGTTCTGTAGTTTTGGGCAAAATGTCAAGGAGGCGAATGCAATTTTGCTGGGATGGTGTTAAGATGGATTTAGTTTTACTGCCCTGGCCTCGGTGCTTGCAGTTACCAATCTGTGTGTTCAATAAAAAGTATAATTAAACTGAGGCATGTAGATAAATATGAACTGTATTTAAAATTTCTTCTTAAAATGACTGTCTTGCAAAGCAAGGAATTGGCGCCGGTGGTTTGTTAGACAAGGCCAGGCATAAAACATGTCCTGTGTGTCAGTTTATCTCTACTCATTTTGACGATATTTTAAACAAGTTTTTTTTTTGTACACAACCCAGGCTTGTGTGACACATATAGGTTGTTTAATAAGCCTCGCGTTTTGAAAGATGGCCAGATCAGTGGTTTTGTGATGAAAGAACCCATTGAAGAGGTCAGATCAGATGCGATCTGATGGGAACTTTAGCACGGAAATTATGCGTACAGCAGCAGCGAAGCGACGCTATCACCGCGCTGTCTTTTCGCACCGAAGAGATTAGACTCTTCTCTTTCTGCGCTTACCCCGTTCCCGGAGGACCGTGACTTTTTGAACCGCCGATAAAACTGAAGAGAGACCGAGGGAAATCAACTCAATAGGGTCTCGCACCATTTGGGCCACTTGTTGGACTGAAACAACAAATTCTTAAATGCCTGGAGAGCTGCTCTGGAGATAAGTATCAGCAAACTCTCCCACACTTCCCGTCTGTGAACGCATCTCGGAGGGTGTAAAAACCTCATCGGCCTTGTTTAGGCTGGATGGCTTTTTTTTTTTTTCGAATGAAAATGAGGCTTTGAGGGCTAGGCGGACAACAGTGGGTTGTCGTAACTCGTGCACCTTGGTTGCAGACGTTCAGCTGACATTATTTACAAGTAGGTACATCTTAAAAAAATCCTGGGGCCCATTTCAATAAGGAGGTTAAACCAACTCTGAGTTAAAACTTGAACTTTGAGTTGACTTACCCTGAGATGGGAAACTGAGTTTTTGGTTTCAGAACAGCTGAACCGAGTTGGTTCAATCAACTCTGAGTAAGTTGACTCGGAGTTCAGCACATACTATGAAAAGCCATAATCAATGGAGCTCTGATATTATGATTCACCATGGCAACAGCACCTGACAAAAATATGTCCGGATACTTCTGAGTCAATGCAAGTTTAATTCTTATCACTGTTATAATATCAAAAGTGAAAACAATGGTAAGTTATTGAACTAATATTAATTTTCATGGTATCCCACAGGGAAAAATAAAATAAATAAATAATTTAAGTGCTTTTTTCTTATTTTGCAAATTATCTGCCAATGGGGTAAGAAAAATAAGGCAGCGTGGAAATAGCATATTTTCTTAGAGATTGATGTTATTTACACAGTGAAAATAGCGATATAGGCTCTTCTATTTACCATGTAAAAGTAGCAGTTCTTTGCAATAAGTGTAAATAGTAATTCAATGTTATTTATACTTTATATGGGCAGATACATACTATTTGCACCTCAGTTGTAAAAATAATAATAACATCCCCCCCAAACCCCCCTGCAATTTTTTTTAGATATTTCTACTTGACATAAGACAAAAATACTCAGTAAGAAAAGCATTTTTGCAGTGTGAATGAATGAATGAAGTATTTAAACATTGCTTGCTCTTTAAAAATGGGGAGGAGGCCGAAAGAAACTGGGTTTACCGAAGAAAACCTACTCCTGACCAGGTTAGGTTCACAGAGTAAGTTACCATGGTAACTGACTCTGAGTATAAGTTACCTCTCTTTCAGAAATGGGCTTGACATACCCTGCTTTCTAGAGTTTGATATACCTCCCATTCTGAAACGGAAAACCCAGAGTTTCCCTCATTTCAGGTTTAACATACTCAGAGTTTTCACTAAACCTCCTTTCTGGAACGGGCCCCAGGTGACAAAAAAAAAAAAAGGAAATATATTTATATTTACATTTGAGAGTGTTGAAAATGATGTTATAATGTTACTCTGTGTGTTCGCTCAGCGGCTGTTGTGAGACACTTGTTGCACACTGCAGTAAGATAGATCGATTTTAGAATAGCATATTAAATGCCGGATGGCTTGTGTTGATAAATGACATGCAATTAAATTTAAAACGTATTGTATGATGGATGTATTACTGTTACTAAAAATAAAGCTGCATCTGATTATGCTATGTTAACTACTTCACAAAATAATGTTTTACTCTGATGCATGGTAAAGCGTGGTACTCGAAAAAAAAAAAGAAAAATTAGATTTAAACAATAAGACTAAACGTGTTGAGCTACATAACAACAATTAGTTTTATGTCTATAAATATATCAAAACAGTTGTTCCCTTGTCTAATAAAACATGTCAATATTAAAGCGTCTTTGGTGTTTCCATGGTTTCTACAAAATAAAACCGAAAACCGAGGGTAACGCGGGTGTGACGCAATTGATAGGCGACTCTTCACACGTCCCGGAGCCTTGGTTAAAATTGCAATTTTCTCACGATTTACAAATAGTTGGAAACATAGGCGCCGATTTATGTTTCTGCCGGTGGGTGTCCACATCAAAAAGCTCCAATCTATTTTTTATTGGTTAAAATCAATGGAAAATATCTCGTATTTTTCTGTGGGTGTTCGAACATTTCAGCACCTATAGTTGGAAATATTTGTGATATTGCAAGTAAACAAAAGTGAACAAAATATATAACACTGGCCTAGTGGTTTTTGGACATTTTACTGCAAAATTCTTTCATATTTCACCTTTAATTTGCAAAAAACATTAAATTTTTTTTAAACATTACAAAAATGGCTTACAGTTACTGAATTGAAAGTTTAACAATTTTAACTAGTAATTTCTAATTTTTAAGTTCGCTTTTAGAACGCCAACTGCGTGATTCAATTTCTGAACGAATGACTCTTACGAGAGACTTTTATTTTAGTGAATCAAAAACATAAGCTGTAAGGCACGAACTGGAGATTACTGATCGATTGATTGATTGATTGATTGATTATTTGATTGATTGATTGATTTTTAATTAAGACAGTATAGACATAGAAACAGAAAAACAATAAAAGTGTACACACATGTAGCCAGAGTGACAAAAAGAAAAAAGGGGAACAGGATTGTATCTCGAATCTCAAAGGAATGAGTCTGTTCTTTTTTAAGAATCAAACCACTATTAGTATGGTTACTGATGTAGGCTACTGACCAATATATCCTTGTCCTACAACCAAGATTGCTTTAGTCATGTCCGACGAAATTACCCAATAAATTACTGTTATGTTGTAGGCTACTTAAGAATCCTTAGACTTTAAACAGTGTTACTGCAGTCCAGCCCATGTCAGTGATAGGCCTATTTTATATTATTAACAATAATAGCCCAAATAATAATAATAATGTGAACATTTTTGTTCATTTGTTTGTTCATCTTAACACGTATGTAAAAAAGTCAAAAGTACGTGTAAACACACTTTCAGATTTCCATTAAGGATCCCGAATCGTTAGCCTACCTTCTGCTTTCCATACCTAGCCTTCTTGACAGTCTACTAGACGGACACAGTTGTGCAAGTAGACCGACAGTTAAAAACAGCCCAGGACTGAACGCAAGAACGCATGTGTGAACGCCACATTAGACACTGGAAATCCCCTCGATTCACTGAAGAAAAAAATCAACACACAACATCTCTGTGTATACGCAAACAGCACTGGCATACTTTTTTTCTTTTAACAGACCCCGTCATTAATCTAGATTATTCAGGGATCATTTAGCAGGTTCTGGGTGAATGTCAATGAGCAGGGCTTCGTGCAGTATGGGTCGAGGAGGGCCACTAGGTGGCGCCCGATGCGGTATTGTGGCGTGCCGGTGGTCAAGCCAGAACCTCGGACACACGCACCTGACGAGCCACAAACCACATCTGCTTTACCATTCATGTGGGGGACACCGGGGATAGGTCAGTTTCTGTATTGAACGTTTCCAACGTTACTGACCATGAAACGAGATCACTGAGCATGTGTGGAGGCATGTTGTCAATCGGTAAGATATTTGTCATAATGAAACCTGCAATTATAACAGTAAAACTATTAGGTCTATGAAACACAAGTAGGCTAATGAAATGTCAAACCATGTTTTTGGTCAACAAATATTTTAATTAATAAATGGCAAACATTTTAACACTTCAAATACATCCAATAAAAATTACACGACCTAACACTGAGGAAAAAATACTCTTGTCCAGAGTTTTGTGTTTTCGTTGTGCAGTCTGAATATGTTCAATGTGGTTCTGTTTATTTGTTTACCCAACAGCTTTTCACCAAATATGAAACTATAATTTACGTTTGGGTGACTGAATGGATGAAAATGATTGTGATTTATTTATTTTGGCGTTTTTGAACTGTATTCAAAACCAACATACAAAACAAGTCAAAGCACTTTGTATTGGTCTGCCATATAACTGAGCAGACCTGTTAAAGCAATTTCTTGATAATAGTCTTCCGAATGTGGTTTTAAAAATGAACATTAAAGTACCGGTGCTCAATCAGACAAGACTGTGATTGGGTTTTTAGATTGTTGCACTAAGTGGTGGGTGTATCAGCACATCACTGAAAGGAAATGTGGCAGCATATTTCCACAAACCAGTGAAAATATCTTCAGGGTCCTAATTATAGTAATAAACCCCTAACTATAGTCGATGAGCAACCTTTAATTTGAGTGCGTCATGCACGATATCTAAGGTAAGTCAGTTTCCAAGTGCACAATTGACTTTTTATCCAATTCCAGAGTGAACGGCGCTTTACGTCAGGTCCACGGACCTCTGAGGCATTTTAAACAGTAAACCGTTCTCTCTAACACGTCTGGTCGTATTAAAACCATATGCATGGCGGCATCCACCGCTCGCACTGAGTGCCCATCAATAACGCTAATGACCCGTTTCCCGGGGGATCACAACAAATACCCGAATGAAACCGCCACTCTTTAACGGGGCTGCCGCTCCTTCCGCGGCTTACGAGCTGTCACGTATCCAGCCACAGCTGCCACCGGCCTGACTTTATCAAAAACAGCGAGGGATGAAAAGAGTGTGCGATCTGAGAGAGAAGAAACCTCACTAGAGGGCATTTATGTAATCATATGGTCCTCATATGGTCTTCTGTCTGTGCCAACTGTAAGACGGTCTGAGCTAATCATTCACTGAAGTAAACAATTCTATAGCCTATCTTTTTATATCGACTACTCATGCTGTGCAGTGAAGATCGTTAAACAATTGTTTAAGTTTAGGTTTTTAATATCAACTTTGATTTATAAGTAGGCGTAAGCGTGATATGTGGTTAACACAATTATAGACTTTTGTTAAAAAATGTAAATTGCTAAATGCATAATCAATCGGTCAACCGTTTGTAGCGACTTTAAAGGGTTAGTTCACCCAAAAAATGAAATTTCTGTCATTTATTACTCACCCTCATCATGTCAATCCACATCTGTAAGACCTTCGTTCATCTTTGGAACACAAATAAGGATCTTTTTGATAAAATCCGAGAGGTCTCCCATTGAAAGCAACATAATTGACGTTATTCAAGGTCCAGAGTAGTAAAGAAACTGTTAAAACAGTCGACTAGACTACAGTGGTTCAATCTTAATGTTATGAAGCGACGATAATATTTTTTATGCGCAAAAACAACGACAATTATTCAACAATTTCTTCTCTACCCTGTCAACTTCTCTAACGCAGTTCAGCGCTTCCGTGTTTACAAAGCGCGAGTCCTGAAAAATGAAGCCAAAGCGTCTCGATCGCCCCCAGGAGGCTGGATGCAGTATACGTCATAAACCCTGTCCTCTCTATGTAATATAAAGGAACGTGAGAACTAAACAGTCAAATTATACATCAAATATTTTTTTACAAAGATGGTTTCTGTCATTTTAGGCAGTTTTTTTCATGTTGGTGTTAAAGTGTTTGTTCTTTAAAGCTGCAATCCGTAACTTTTTTTGATTAAAAAAAATGATCCAAAATCAATGTTTGAGCAAGTACATAACCAGCCAGTGTTCAAAACTATCTCATTATCTTAGCTTGATTCACGACGGTAAGCTTGTAATAATGTTTTATAATAAGAGCAACAAGGTGGATTTTCTACAGGAAATTCGAGCATGCAGCAGTTTGTCTGTGCGTCATTACGTCACGTTACGTCACGTAATTAAAAATCATTTATGATGATGGATTGTAATCCAGAAAAAGATCCAAATGACAATCAGCAGTGACAACTGGAGATTCACCCGTAGTCAAAAAGCAAAAGACTTTGGACTGTTGAGTGGCTACAGAAATTGAAATCTACAGGTAACGCTAATATACACAGTTATAGTAATGCTGATGTTGTTAAAGGTGCCCTAGAATCAGAATTTTAATTTACCTCGGCATATTTGAATAACAAGAGTTCAGTACATGGAAAAGAAATACACTGAGTTTCAAACCCCATTGTTTCCTCCTTCTTATATAAATCTCATTTGTTTAAAAGACTTCCGGAAAACACTCGGATCTCAACATAACACCGACTGTTACGTAACAGTCGGGATCATTAATATGTATGACCCCAATATTTGCATAATGCCAGCCCATTTGACGCATTAGACAAGGAAAGGCAGTATTAACGGCTGGATCTGTGCACAGACAAGGTAAGCAAGCAAGAACAACAGCGAAAAATGGCAGATGGAGCAATAATAACTGACATGATCCATGATATCAGGATATTTTTAGTGATATTTGTAAATTGTCTTTCTAAATGTTTCGTTAGCATGTTGCTAATGTACTGTAAAATGTGGTTAAAGTTACCATCGTTTCTTACTGTATTCACGGAGACGAGAGTCGTTGCTATTTTCATTTTAAACACTTGCAGTCTGTATAATTCATAAACACAACTTCATTCTTTATAAATCTCTCCAAAAGTGTGTAATGTTAGCTTTAGCCACAGAGCATAGCCTCAAACTCACACAAAATCAAACGTAACCATCTAAATAAATACTTTACTCAAATAATTTGAAGCATGCATACAGCATGCATGACGAACATCTTGTAAAGATCCATTTGAGGGTTATATTAGCTGTGTAAACTTTGTTTATGCGATGTATATATAGTCGAGAGCTCGTGGGGCAGAGGGAACGCATCTCTTAAAGGGGCCGTGCTGAAAAAATCAGTGCATAGTTAATGATGCCCCAAAATAGGCAGTGTCTAAAAAATCTATGGGGTATTTTGAGCTGAAACTTCACATTCAGGGGACACCTTAGACTTATATTACATCTTGTAAAAAAAAACAATCTAGGGCACCTTTAACCCTCTGGAGTCTGAGGCTGATTTGGGGCCTGGAGAACTTTTGACATGCCCTGACATTTGTGCTTTTTTCAGTTGTTCATAAACATATTAATGGAAAAAGTGTCATTACACTGTATTCAGCACAAACTAGGCTACAATAATATGTGAGGAACATGTATGTACATGTTTGTGTTTTTGAAGGAATAACATTTATGCGTGGTTGTTGAAAAAACAAAAAACTTAAGTCACTGAAATAAGGCCAAAAAAAGTATAATAAATCTGTGTTCATAAGACTTTAGGGTATTGGAGGTTGTAGACTAGAGTTTTTGCTTCAAAATTATGTAAAAATTATGCTGCCTACTCCTTCATATTTAACAATATATTGATTTAGTTTTTGTAAGACACTTTTTGCCAAGAAACACAGTATGCAAGGAGGCGTGAATCACCACTGAAAATGGGCCATTCTCACCTGAGAAGACAAAAGAATTGGATAGTAATGAGCTGAAATGACTTGCATATTAATGAGGCATTTCAGTCAGGTAGGCTGTGAAAAAAAACCTTCTGTGATGTCTCAAGCTCATTATGATATATGAAACATACAGAAAAATATTATTACAATATAAAGTAATGGTTTTATATTATACTTTAAAATATAATGTATTTCTGTGATGCAAAGAGTCTGAATATAGGCTTTTAGTTTAAAAGCATGCACATTTGGAGAAATATTGGATTCTCATATGCTTATGTCAATTTTCTATACAGAGGAGTTATTTTTATTTAATATTCACTGTCATTACTATGAGCGCTGGTGTTTTCAATTCATCCTTGAAGTCGGAGGGCGCTCTGTGCATTTTAGTCCACAAATTCATCTAAAAGAAGAAGAGGCTATTCCATGAATGGAGTTTCCAATACATACAGCAGCAGGAGGGCGCTAAAGAAACAAAAACTCATCTAAACTTCATCTGTAGAAGACAAGTAAACAGGAAGTAACTGCATGTCTTCTAGAGATCGCTAACCATGACTTTTACATCCAGATAAACACTTTTCAAGACAATAAATACACGATTGAGATAATAAATGCATGTATTGACTGAATTAGCGTCTGAATAGCGCTGGCTCCGTGGGCGTGGCCGCATTAGCAGATAATGAGCTGAATCACGGATTTCTGACATGGCTCTCTTTTCATACAGATTACATAAACAAAGAAGGTTTGTTTTCGATTTGACTTACATGATTTAAAACCTGACATCTTAACGTTTTTTTAGACATAAGTGTAATTTTTTTGTCATTAGTATTCACTAAGTTACAGTTCATTTTCTGAGAACTATCAGATTGGAGTTCGTTCAGAGGGAGAGGAGAAATCACGCATCATGTTAGTTTTCTTTATTTTACAAAAAGCACAAAATTCTGTTTTTACTCTGAGTGTACACAAATGAAAGAAGATATTCCACAGATTAAAATGGTGTATAACTCTTAATTGTATGTGCAACATTGACGGAGTATTTTGAGTCTCTTTCACACTGATAAGAAAAAACCACGGTGGTATCGCCGGCGATACCGTCAGACCTCAGAGTGTTAACATTAACAATTTGAGAACAATATAACAGTAATAATAATTTGCATGGTTTGGCATGATCCGAGCTAAGCGATCATTAGATTTAATCATCTATTAATCACCATTATTGTAATGCTTTTCCCCTCAGTTGGTCAGAACAAAAGTGGCAGAAATGTTACTTACTTGTTCAGATGATATTTTCCAGTGAACATTCTTATTTTTGTCATACTTTCAAGACGTAGAATCTGTGATTCTGAAATACAGTATTCACACCGGTGCGGTGACTGACAGCAAGCTTTAGATTCATCCGCGCTAACGAGCTGTGCTGAAGCACAATGCACGTGTACAGATCACTGTTCTGCATATGACTGCAATTGCAGGTTTCAAACAGAGATGGCGACAAAGAGGAAAAATCACGGACTGCAGCTTTAAATAAGTTTGTTTTTAGTTAGTTATTTGATGATATAAAAATGTGAGCTGAGATTGACAGCCTCTCTGAGTGAAGTAGTCACTGAAGCATCAACAGACTTTTTTTTCTGGATCTTCAGGAGGAGATTGGAACTTTAACTTGAATTTTTACATTTCCAGAAATGTTTATTTCACAACTACATAATGAGTTGTTCTGCTTTATTAATCGATTCTGTGGGAGTGTGGGCAGGACCTTGATATCACGGCTCCACTTCACGCTCACTATGCTCAGACTCGAGAATCAAGATGTCAGCGCTATATTGGCACACTGGCGGCTTCACTTACTACAATGGAAGAGAGTGAAGGTCCATCTTTCTTCATGTCAGAATGCCGGCTCAGAGCAGCACGACACATTTAACGATGTCTTTACTACTTTTCTGGACCTTGAATGTGGTAATTACCATGGGTGCACATAAGTGTTACGCAGGTACGTATGCACAGTAAAAATAAACGATGCACACCAGAAAACATGGGAAGCGCATCATTTTTGCGGACTGGTTCACAGGGACACGTTTACTTACTGGAGCAGCATTTTTCTCCATCTCTGGAAAGATAGCAATCATGATGATATAAGTGTGCTCTTTAATTATTAGGTGTATCATCATCTACCATGTTCGAGAGAAAACAAGATAGTGAGGAGAGCAGTCAGGAGGAAAGTGATGAATACAGCTTTCAGGATAAGTGTGAGTACCAAGCAACATCTCCCTTGCTCCCTTGAGAACCAGACCAAAAAAGTTATGTGCAACCCTGGTAATTACGTTGTTTTCTATGGGAGATAAAAAAACTCTCGGATTTCATCATAAAGATCTTCATTTGTGTCCCGAATATGAACGATGGTCTGATGGGTGTGGAAAGACCTGAGGGTGAGTAATTAATGACAGAATTTCATTGGGTAAACTAACCCTTTAAAATTGATGTCATGACTGAAAAGCGTTTTAAAGGGATGGTTCACCCTAAAATGAAAATTAAGTTATAGGCTGCATCTGACACCCTGGATTTGTTCTAATGCTGTATGCCCTTCTTTCTTTTATGGACTATAAAAGGGCTTTCGCTGCTATAATGGCAGTAAATAGCGACCAGCATCAGGCTTTTTAAAAAAGACGCAAATGTATCACAGAATGATCCCATGCGTATATTCCAAGTGTTCTGGGGGTATACGATAGGGTTTAGTAAAAAACAAACTGAAATTTAATGTATTATTTAATGAAATTCTTGACCTTGGCTGTTGGTCTTCTCTGCACATTCATTAAACTCTATTAGCGTCACAGTTCACTGCGTCTTACCCAGAAAAAGTGCGCAAGTTGTTAGAAATCAAACAAAAACAAAAAATGAAGTACAATGCTTAGAAATCCCAAAAAAGTATCCATGTACTTCCTTCAGTATATCGAATATCACCGGACCGGAACTCGAAGGTCTTACTCTTTTGGCATGCTCAGCTTTTTTTTGTCTGTCTGATTGGTGGAATTTCTTTACAGAATCATGGGAAATGTAGTTTTTACACTGTTGAACATGATTGTTTTATAATTACGTTGAAATAATGCAGACTGACGGCCTCAACATAAGAAAATACCATCAATTAACAACCTCATAGCTCACAGTATGCTGTCTTTAAGGGTGCACAAGTTATCGTTAAAAATCAGTTTCCCTATGGAGAAAATGAATGGATATTTCACCTTCAGAACCCGACTGTTTCACTCTATAACAATATTGAAGTCTGGAGAGTTCTGATTAGCTGTCAATATTATTGTTATTGTTCATCAGCTGGAAAAAAAAAAAAATCTTCTGAAAATGATTCCAGTTATATTGTTCCTCTGTGACATTATCGTTATGTAGGTGTGAACTTCACTAAATTCTTGCAGACTTAAAAAAAATGTATAGTTTAAAGGGTTAGTTCACCCAAAAATGAAAATTCTGTCATTTATTACTCACCCTCATGCCATTCCACACCCTTAAGACCTTTGTTAATCTTCAGAACACAAATTAAGATATTTTTGTTGAAATCCGATGGCTCAGTGAGGCCTGCATAAGGAGCAATGACATTTCATCTCTCAAGATCCATTAATGTACTAAAAACATATTTAAATCAGTTCATGTGAGTACAGTGGTTCAATATTAATATTATAAAGCGACAAGAATATTTTTTGGTGCGTCAAAAAAACAAAATAACGACTTATTTAGTGATGGCCGATTTCAAAACACTGCTTCAGGAAGTTTCGGAGCACTAATGAATCAGCGTATCGAATCAAGATTCGGATCGCCTGTCAAACAGCCAAACTGCTGAAATCATGTGACTTTGGCGCTCCGAACTGCGGATTCATAACGCTCCGAAGATTCATGAAGCAGTGTTTTGAAATCGGCCATCACTATATAAGTCGTTATTTAGTTATTTTTGCTGCACCAAAAATATTCTCGTCGCTTTATAATATTAATATCGAACCACTGTACTCACATGAACTAATTTAAATATGTTTTTAGTACATTAATGGATCTTAAGAGATGAAATGTCATTGCTGGCTATGCAGGCCTCACTGAGCCATCACATTTCAACAAAAATATCTTAATTTGTTCTCAGAAGATTAACAATGTCTTACGGGTGTGGAACGACATGAGGGTGAGTAATAAATGCATTATTTTCATTTTTGGATGAGTTAACCCTTTAAGTTTGTTGTAGTTATCGTGCTTGTGAATGGCCTTTAAGAATCAGCAATGTTAAAGATGCAGTAAGCGATTTCTGAGAAAGGCTGTTGAAAGTGGATCCGACCGAGCACCGAGTAGCCAATCAGCAGCAGTGGGCGTGTCCACTCAGGCACCTCCCTCCTCATGTGTCGCATAGCGTGTTTGTGAATTTGGGGGAGGAGCTATGATTCCTTTGGGTAGGGGCGTGTTTGTTTTAGTCAATTCAAATATCAACATCTTTCTCAGAAATTGCTTACTGTACCTTTAAGAACACATAGTCACTCATGGCTTAGTTTTGTAGTAGAAATCACTTTAAAGATGTTACTCCCTATATGCCCATCATGTATGAAAGCGCAGTGCCATATGTACCAACCCACACCTAAGCACAGGGGGTGCTGTTTCTTTTGGCAAGGGGGCAAGTAACAGTGCCAAGTTAATCAGGGAGAGAGTGCCAGCAGTGTCACACCCTGCACTCAGGGGCCATGATAGATGTCCCGACCAGGGCTGCGGTGCCACTGTGGGGTGGTGGCAGAGTGTACGGGCATGTTTCAGTCCACATAAAAGAGAGGGGCCCGTGTTTGAACACACATATGAGAGTGGGATGTCGTGTGTGCGGCTGTTCTGTACCTATGCCAAAAGACTCATTAGTTCATTAGATAGATCCATACACTCTGATGAGAGCAATGGGAAATTCCACCATTAAACACAACCGCTCCCTTGAGAAGGACAAATGTGACCGCGTGTGTTCGGGAGGGGCTCACACACACTGGTATTGACAGTGTTGGGATGCTGCCCTGCACAAGCCGCGGCCTGTGATCTTTCGCGCCATCGCACGCACGCACATGACAGACGTACACGGCAAACAGCTGGTCAGTAATGGTCCATGTTGGCCTCTTTTCCTCCTCTGTAGACCCATTATCACCTTCACCCTACTACAGCACCCACAAACCCCTATCCAGCCGACCTCATCAAAGTGGGACGACCTGCTGTGACCTCATCAGAGCTGGCTGACCCATGATGACCTCATCAAAGCAGGACGCCCCGCTGAGCTCAGCGACTGACGGCTTGCACTGACCACAAGCGGGCCATCAATTATCAGTGAGTGTGACACCGCTTTTACTGTTCATCTGCTGGTGTGAACCTTACATTTCAGTTTCGACTTAAAGGAATAGTTCATTAAAATTTCTTGATAATTTACTCACCCCCATGTCATCCAAGATGTTTATGTCTGTCTTTCTTCAGTAGAAAAGAAATTAAGGTTTTGAGGAAAACATTCCAGGATTTTTCTCCATATAGTGGACTTAAATGGCTACTTGAAGGTCCAAATTGCAGTTTCAGTGCAGCTTCAAAGGGCTCTACATGATCCCAGCCGAGGAATAAGGGTCTTATCTAGTGAAATGATCGGTCATTTTCTTAAAAAAAAAAAAAAAAAAAAAATAGATACTTTTGAACCACAAATGCTCATCTTGCATCGATGCGATGCGCCACGCATTACATAATCATGTTGGAAAGGTCACGAGTGACGTAGGCAGAAGTACAGAGGTAGGGCAAAAAACATCTAATTTTCTCCTCCGACTTTACTTTTTTGCAAAGGCTGTTTGACTTAGTCTTTGCACGTTCACTTTATAGACATTTGCTCGGTACTTCCTCCTACATCGCGTGTGACCGTTCAAATGTGATTATGTAATGCGTGGCGCATCGCAAAGTTGTGCAACATGAGCATTTGTGGTTAAAATATATACATTTTTCCACTATATGGAGAAAAATTCTTGAATGTTTTCCACTGACTGAAGAAAGAAAGACATGAACATTTTGGATGACATGGGGGTGAGTAAATTATAAGGAAATTTTAATTCTGAAGTGAACTAATCCTTTAAATTCGGTCTCGGCAACACTGTACTAAAAAGCCCATTAGGTCCAATGCAGGAAATTACAACTAATAAATGAGCATTACATTTGTTACAGTTTTTATTAATCATTGGTAGTTAACAAAAATACAACTGTTCAATCTTAATGTTAGCACATGCACACTCTAAAAACAACAACAACAACAACAAAAAAACATGTTAACGTTTTCCACTAGAATTTTTAACTTAATCCAATTGGGAGAATTACATTAATTCACAGCAATATTTTGAGTTGATCCAACAAAATGTTTTAAGTAAGGTGAAGAGGTTTTTTGCCACAATAAAAAAGCATTTCTAAGTAACAAACTTAATAATTGTCAACATGAATGCAACTATTTCAGTTGATCCAACATAATGTTTTAAGTAAGGTGAAGATGTTTTTTTGCCACAATAAAAACACATTTCTAAGTAACATGAACTTAAAAATTGTCAACATGAATGCAACTATTTAAGTTGATCCAACATAATGTTTTAAGTAAGGTGAAGACGCTTTTTGGACACAATAAAACGCATTTCTAAGTAACATGAACTTAAAAATTGTCAACATGAATGCAACTATTTAAGTTGATCCAACATAATGTTTTAAGTAAGGTGAAGACGCTTTTTGGACACAATAAAACGCATTTCTAAGTAACATGAACTTAAAAATTGTCAACATGAATGCAACTATTTAAGTTGATCCAACAAAATGTTTTAAGTAAGGTGAAGAGGTTTTTTGCCACAATAAAAAAGCATTTCTAAGTAACAAACTTAATAATTGTCAACATGAATGCAACTATTTCAGTTGATCCAACATAATGTTTTAAGTAAGGTGAAGATGTTTTTTTGCCACAGTAAAAGGCATTTCTAAGTAACATGAACTTAAAAATTGTCAACATGAATGCAACTATTTAAGTTGATCCAACATAATGTTTTAAGTAAGGTGAACACGTTTTTTTGCCACAATAAAAACACATTTCTAAGTAACATGAACTTAAAAATTGTCAACATGAATGCAACTATTTAAGTTGATCCAACATAATGTTTTAAGTAAGGTGAAGACGCTTTTTGGACACAATAAAACGCATTTCTAAGTAACATGAACTTAAAAATTGTCAACATGAATGCAACTATTTAAGTTGATTCAACATAATGTTTTAAGTAAGGTGAAGACGCTTTTTGGACACAATAAAATACATTTTTGATTAACTGAAAATGTTAAACTATGACAAATCATGATAGTATATCGAATCAATAGGCATAATTTGTGTCATCCAAGCTCAATAAAATAACAAGTTAGAAGTCTAACAGCATTTCAGAACTTGATTTTTTATTTCACAACAATATATATATTTAAGTAATGACTAAAGGTCCCCTGAATTTGTTTTTTTTAGAGTGCAGGTCCATTACATAATATTAACAGATACAACTTTAGTATTTTTCATTGTTAGTAATGTTAATAAATTGAACCTTAGTGTAAAGTGTTACCTTGGTCTCAAATAAATATAATTTTAACTTGAGTCAAAGATGTCAGATCCAACTCTTTGTTTTACAAAATGGCGAAAAATATTTGCATTGATTTGACATCAATAAATCACACAATTTTCATGCCAGTTTACACAGTCCCAACAAAACCAAACCAATTTTATTATTATTATTTTTTTGTTGAATCTGTGTGAACCTACGGAGCCCCTTTAAGGGGACTTAGTGATGAAATAAATATGACATGGGAGTAAATTATTATAATGCTTTAGCGTTCGCTTACAAAAGTATTGCATTTCCCAAAGAAACTTTGCATTCTCCTTTGCGTTTGTTCGCAAAAGCACAGAAATATACTATTCTCTCTCACCTCATATTATTTCACAAAAGTTTTGCAACTGATGTTTCTCATTTTGCAAGAGAATAGAAAAGTATTAAAATATGTTTCCTCCCATCTAATTTTTTTACCATCACCATGTCCCCTAAGGGATTCCATATGAATCAGCCTAAAAATATGATAATCATCTCACCTTCATGTTGTTCTAAATGTATGACTTTCTTCTGCAGAACAGATTTTTTTTTGTCCGTATAATGAAAGTCAATGGGGTCCAAAATTACATTATTGACTTTTATAGTATTGACATTTTTCAAAATATCTTGTGCTCTGCAGAAGAAAGAAAACCATACAGGTTTGGAACAATATGAGTAAATGATGAATTTTTTTCATAACTCAACGTGTAGTTACTGTGTTTTGTCTTTGCACGGCAGTGTCGCTATAACCCCGTAAGGCAGAGGGGACAACAAAATCAGGATTATGTTGAGTGAAAATGGCAGGAAACACAAAAGAGGTCTTAACTAATTTTCCCAAGCAAATCCCACCCAGCCTCTCATCACATACAAACACACAAAGCCTCGATCCCAGACAAGCAGTCATCACCCCTCTGTCCACAATGGCCATCCACCCACTACAAATCAGAAAGAGAGAAAGAGAATAACAGGGTGAGGAAAAGACAGAAGGAGAAGAATAGATGGACTGGAAGAGAGAGTGATAAAAATGGCATCCCTCTGGAAATGTAAAAAGAAAGACAATCGGGAATATGATTAGGAAGGAAAGAGGGAGAATTACGAGGGTGAGAACGAGGCATTCTGACCGGGTTGGCAGGAGAAGTTGGATCCCGTTTAAACAATGAGAGAGAGATGTCAGTCGAATGTTGTTTCTCATTGAGAGTTTGAGCGATGAGCCAGGTCATCACATCTCTCCACCTCATCCATCATTTCCCTCAAACAAACGAGTGCAGTGCGCATTCTTGCCTCCCTCCTCTCCCTTTCAGCCGCTTTTCTCTCTCTCTCTCAGACTCTCGCTGGCTGTGGGACAGTGGGCCTGTGTGAGAGCGATGACCGGGGATCAGACTCGCGCTGTGTCCGTCTGCCAGCGTGTGTGAACGAGATTTTTATGTGTCTCGGTGTGAAATAATAAGAGTGGGTGTGTGAGAGAGCTGGTATCAAAAGGGTTTTATGCTGTTCTCAGAGAGATGTGCGTCTGCAGCACATTGACTGTCTAAAATCAAGTGGCACCAGCAGCTTTTGCTCTGCAATTCAGAAACAGAAACTCAATGGAAAGCTGAATACATTTCACCTAGAAAATTAAGCCTATTTTAGGATTTTATTGTTAATTTTGACATTATTCAGTAGCCTAAAGTAATGAAAAAACAAACAAAAAACAACACCTTTACTGTAATGTAATAACTGTATTTCAATTGTAAAATGCTACTGTAAGAATTTTATGTAGGCCTACTACATTTATTGCTTATACTGATTTTTTTTTTTTTACATTAAATCAGCATGAATTAAAAGAAGTATAATAAATACTACCATAAAACATACTTTATGTACCTGTTAGACCTTCGTTTCAACTCCAGGACACAAATTAAGATATTTTTGATAAAATCCGATGGCTCAGTGAGGCCTGCATTGACAGCAAGTTAATTATCACTTTCAGTGTTAATTAAGCTACTAAAGACGTTTTTAAAACAGTTCATGTGACTACAGTGGTTCAACTTTAATGTAATGTATAAAGTGACGAGAATACTTTTTGTGTGCTAAAAAAACAAAATAACGACTTTATCCAACAATTTCTAGTGATGGGCGATTTCAAAACACTGCTTCATGAAGCTTCGAAGCTTTACAAATCTTTTGTTTCGAATCAGTGATTCGGAGCGTGAATCAAACTGCCAAAGTTGCATCAACTATTGAAATTACGAAACACTTATGACGACTTATAACGAAGCCTCGTTTACTGAAATCACGTGACTTTGACACTCCGAACCATTGATTGCTTCATGAAGCTTCACAAATCTTTTTTTTTGAGTGTTTTGAAATCGCCCATCACTAGAAATTGTTGAATAAAGTCATTATTTTGTTTTTTTGCCGCATGAAAAGTATTCTCGTCGCTTTATAACATTAAGGTTGAACCACTGTAGTCACATCAACTGTTTTAAATATGTCTTTAGTAGCTTTCTGGGCACTTGAAAAAGGAAATTAACTTGCTGGCAATGGAGCCATCGGATTTCATCAAAAATATCTTAATTTGTGTTCTGAAGATGAACGAAGGTCTTTACGGGTTTGGAACGACATGGGGGTGAGTAATTAATGACAGAATTTTCATTTTTGGGTGAACTAACCCTTTAATTAAAAATGTTTTCACAATGCAAACAATCTTGGTCCTACAAATAGGCCTCATTTTCTTTATGCATTCTATAATTGTATATTATATTATATATTTATTTTTTTCCTGTTGAGTTTGGGTTGACATGTCTTTCATGAGTCCACCTGAAAGAGATAAAGAGACCAAGGGAGACAGAGACAGTCGGAGAGTGCACAGTCCGCCCACACAGGAGTTTTTTTATTTCTCAGTAACTCCTCCCACAGTATTGAATTATAATGCAATACAGTTACATTGTAGAAAGCATTAAAACAGAAGTACCTCAACTCACTGATTACTTTTAAAAATGGGATTATAAACATCGACAAAAAACCCAAACAAACAAACAAACAAAGTGAAATAGGAAAGATCTGGTCCTTCACCTCGTGAGGATAAACAAAATCTGGCATTTCTCATAGGTTTGGCACAAGAAATCAACATGGACCCAAACGTCACACAAGCTTGCAGACAACCATAGAAAATGTCAGGTACAGCTTGGACCAATCATGCGTTTTATGAAGAAATAATATCAGCTGTTTTTATTCTTCTTACCTTTTTTTTCTCTCTTTTCTCTTTTCTTTTTTTTTAATATATTTTACAGTTGAATCAATAAATTGTCATACAAAAAAAACCTAAGTAATATCTATATCATTTACCAGTTTTATTAGAAGTATAAGCTGTGATGGAACGTTTAATACTATCTGGCATTCAGACTTCTACAAACCCCAGTAGAGTCATGTCCCCCAAACTTTTCAGTGAGAAATTCTTCATTTCAACACAAGGGGGCGCTTGAGAGCAGTGCTATTCAGTAAACAAACTACAGTTTGCAGAGAAATAAATACAACTTTCAAGATACACAGCAATAACATTGACGACATCAACCAAGAAAACAAACAAAGCATAAAACAAAGTAACAAACGACAAGGGGGGGGGGGGGGATTAAACAAGGAACCCATGATTGTCTATAAATGAAAGACACACGAGGACGGTGAAGCTAAGGACTAGCATTCAGGCTATTTAGTGGTATGGTTCACCAACTAATGGAAAAGGTTACCGTGGAAACGATAAAATGCCCTTTACGCGAATTCTACAGATTCAGTTCTTAAACTAGTTTTTCCTCAATTTAGAAAAAAAAAATTGCTATCATTTTTTTACAACCACTCTTCCAACTTAAAAAGAAACTAATTAAAAAGAGCGTCTGTTTTCGCACAAACTGGCGGGAAAGTGGGTTGAAGGTAATGCAGTGCTTTAATTAGACAGAACTTGAAAATAGTCACTGTCTCGCTCCTTACTCCCTTTTTTTTAACAAGCAGCGTCAGTGAGAGGTCTAAAGGTCACATCTTTTCTGTTTACGGTTTTTAAATTCACAAACTTCTGGAGAATATCTTAAAAGAGAAACACTAAACCCCTCGCATAAGTTCGCAAACTTGTACGTTTCTGTACAAGACCTAAACGAAACGGTTAAAAACACACATGGTAGTGTTTTGTGTCTGTATTTGCGTGTGATGTTGTTAATTGTAAGTATATTCACAGGCCGGTAGGCGTCCGTCACATTTGTCTTGTGGAAGACTCTTATCTGTTACTCTTAGTAACCTAGAGGACAAAACTCACAAACATGACACCAACGTTTCATTAGCAATCTCAAAAACTGTTCACCAGCTGCCACTGCTGTGCAAAACATTGGAACTTGACAGAATAAATACAATTATTATTACGTATTACTACTATTGTCATCATCGTCTTCATCATCACCATCAATATTACTGACACTACTGTCATTCCTACTAACTGTACTTGATAAAACAGTCAATCAATCAATAATTTGTTCATGTACATGGGATCTTGGTGCATATGGTATAAGTGTACAAGGATTTGGGCACTTGTGCAGGTGAGTGTGTGTGTGGACCGGTAGTGTAACACAATGTTAAGTTAGGTCACATGGTTACACGGGGGTGTCATACGTGACTGAGAGACTGAATGGCGCTGGGTTCTGCAGCGCGGGCCAAACTGTGCCACATCGGGGCATTATGGGTAGACGAATGGAGTGGATCCTTATCAGCTAGAGACAGCATCATAGCATATGCCTATAAACAAGAGAGACATACCGTTATACACAAACTATGGAAAATTTGATACTTAATTTGACTATAGTAATCAAATAAGTACATTTAATTTTGTGATACCTGTGACTTAGACTTCCTGTACAGAGGCTGCTTAATGCCTTCTTGCAGGTGGGCGGGGCCAAAGCTGCCGACATCACTGTCGCTAAGATCCCCGTCCTCCATACTAAAGTGACGGATGTGATCTAGCGTGGAGAAACTGCTGTGATCTTCATCATCTTCATCCTCATTAAACCTGAAAACGATGGCGAGATTATTTAAAAAAAAAAAAATTCATTTACAACCCAAAAACTTTTTTTTTTTTTTTTTTTTTTTTTTTTTTCTTACACGTACCTTTGTGGTGAGGATTTGCTGTTCATCTCCAGATCATCTGGTCCCTCGTAATCCATGTCATCGTTTATGATGTCATGGTCCAGACTGCTAGGCACGCCATCCTCGCTGGGTTTCCTGGCACTGTCGCTATGCTCCGCCTCCTCTTCCTCTGCTCCGAGCTCCTCCCCTTCTTCTTCGTCCAGGTCACGTGACCCCTGGCCAGGCAGGGTTTTGTCGCCGTCAAAATGACTGCCATTTAGCCTATGGAGAACAGAGAGAATCATTTGTAATGACGTTGTGCAGGCATGAGTTTTCGACTGATACGCCAATCCCTGAATACAGAAAGAAAATCATTTAGCGCTGAAACCTAGTTCTGTTTGTCTCGAACAAATAAACCACCTTAAAAAGCAGAACCACATGCCCACGCTTTCTAAATGAGAGGAAATGCTCAAAGAAAGAAGGCGAGTGTGTGTTGGAGAAAGAGACTGTTTGTCATCAGTTACGAGGGCCCCTGGTTGGCAGAAATGAGCCGCCCATCGGCAGGGCACTTAGACGGCAGGCCTCTACACTTCCTCTCACTTATTTTCAGCTCTCTTTCTCACTCAGACAGCTCACATCTCCTCTTTCCCTAGTTTATTTTCTTCTTTATCTCCAATTCATCTAATAGGCCAAATATTTAGCTGACAGTCCATTTGGTGAGTGGAGAGAAGGAGCTGCCAAAGCAGCCATTTCCCCACAGAGACAGAGGCCGGCTATCCAAACTCACACACACACACACACACCAGCCAGCCAAAGGAGACACATTAAGGCTGAATCACTCGTTTTGTCCTGATTCTACTCTTTCCTCAACTTAAAAATAGCAATTTCCCATCTGAACTTTAAAAACAGAGGGGAGAAATTGCAAATACAGAGAGGATAAGAAAATATACATTTGTGTGTACGGATGTGTGCAATGAAAATTTCTCAGAGAAAGATTATCTACATCTAATCGAGATATCTCAATTGACTATACTGTAAGAATTTTATATGTTGTCTATTAATCACTTTTTATTGCCAATGTGTGAACAGCTTGTAATGACACTTAAAAAAGAGACCTTCCTCGACTTCTTAGGTTGTCAATGAAAACCTATTTTTTAAAGATTTGGGATGTTTTTGCTGGGAAAATCAAAAGTATGTGGTTTACACACGTTCCCAAGAGCCTCTTTTCTGTTCTATGCCACATGAAATGAATGCTTATACAATGTTCAAAGCCGAAAGAGCCATTCTGTACTGTAATGTCAATGTGCAATGCTAAGGAAAAGGGATTAATTCAAACTATAGTAATGATGACCATGAATTGCAGAGCTGGTGAAAACATATCAACATCGCTATGATCAGATGCTTTCTTAACTGCTGTTTTCTCACTGCTGTCATTTTTGTTGTGTGTTTATTTTGTTTTTGAGAGGAAAGCATGCAGCACATATTTACATATTCATTTACACGTCGCTCTCAGCAGCATGTATGGCGTTGGGATGTTTGCAAACAGTTTTGTATATGATAATATTGGGGCCTTGAATCACATTCAGTCTCTTGTACCTTACGTGCACATGTGCGCAAGCACGAACAATAAATTGCCGGCTGCAGTTCACTTAATGGCCACCGGTGTCGCTAATAACAAGGGTTTCTGAATTCTGCATATAGCCCCTTTAAAGGTCCAGTGTGTAGGAGGATCTATTGACAGAAATGGAATATAATATGCATAACTATGTTTTCAGTGGTGTAGAAAGACCTTACATAATGAACAGTTTTGTTTTTATTACCTTAGAATGAGTCATTTCTAGCTACATACACCGCGGGTCCCCTTACACCGAAGTCGCCATTTTGCGCCATGTTTCTACAGTAGACCTAAACGGACAAACTGGTCTACAGAGCGTGTTTGTTTGACTCAAAGTCACGTGATTTCAGTAAACGAGGCATTGTTACTTCATAAGTGTTTCGAAATGTTTCGAAATTTCAATGGTTCACCACTGGGGGGGTGTGATTTTGGCAGTTTGATACACGCTCCAAACCACCGATTCGAAACAAAAGATTTGTAAAGCTTTATGAAGCATTGTTTTGAAATCGCCTATCACAAGATATTTTTGAATAAAGTCATTATTTTGTTTTTTTGGTGCACAAAATGTAGCTTTATAACATTAAGGTTGAACCACTGTAGTCACATGAGCTGTAAATATGTCTTTAGTAGCTTTCTGGGCATTTGAAATTATCTTGCCATCAATGCAGGCCTCACTGAGCCGTCGGATTTTATCAAAAAATATCTTAAATTTGTGTTCTGAAAATGAATGAAGGTCTTACGGGTGTGGAATGACATGAGGGTGAGTAATAAATGACAGAATTTTCATTTTTGGGTGAACTAACCCTTTAACAACCTCCATTATGTCTGCTGAGCTATAAAAGAGCAACCTCTGACCAATAACATTTTCCTCTAGGTTTCATCTCTAACCTCCGTTCTTTCCTCAGATTAGCGTAATGGCGCGAGGGTTAACCCTTTTCACATCTCGGATAATCCCCGAAATCACCCCCTCTCATCACTCTGCACCCCGCTAATACCGCGAGAGAGGGAACGCGAGAACGAGAGAGGCGGCGATGGCGTGATGATGAAAAAAGATCGGCTAATTAGAGAGAGCTGTGGTAATTTGTGGAGGATAAAGTATCTATCAGGAGCAGTCACTCTGACAGGAAACATTCAGCGACCTCTGACCTCCTCTCCCACACCTACTTCCTGTTCACAAACACATGTTGGGACCAGATGTGGGACGCGCAAAAACACACACAGTCGATGTTGTAATGACTCTAGGATCCTTTTAATGAAACAATGAAGAAATCAAAAAACAAAAGCCTGCAAGATCTTTATCTGACTCAATCTGTCACACACACGGATGACCAGGTCAAACATTTAAACCGTCATCCAACCTGATGATCATTTCTGGGAAATGATCAACGGTAATTATCATATGCAGATGGCAAAATTCATGTACGCACACGCAGCCAAAAGTCAACAGCGTTCTGCACGCGCTCGCAATCGGCCAATCAGTAATCACGTCCTCCTGGAGACCTGCCCCAATCTTTGCTCTTAAAAACCGCAGGCGACAGGGTAATGATTAACAACCATACAGAATATATGTACACACACAGATACGTTCACATGTGCGGTTAATACACACTGCAGTACCAGTCCGTTCCTTTCATGTGATGGTATTCACTCAGAGGTGAGGGTTAATGAATAAGGCATGAGAAGTGTTGTGTTCAGTAATGTTTGTGTATAATAACCTCCATTCTGCCTGAGGCAACTAGCGCCAACTGATGACTGACAGCCTAATAGACACTTCGTTTGCGGGTGAGTTTACGTGTGTGTGTGTGTGTGTGTGTGTGTGTGTGTGTGAGAGAGAGAGAGAGAGAGAGAGAGAGAGAGAGCCTGCACATGACACATGAGTGAAGTTTGTTTGTTAGTTACTAAGTGTAAGTTTGAGTTCATGTGAATACCTGAAATTTAACATAAAAGATCAATTTAACTTCTGACATACTTTGAACTGATAAAAAGAAATAAAAATAACTGAAATGAAGTTTTTAAAAAAAGTCATTAAAAAGTTATCTAATAAAATATAATAAAATTGATACATTAATAATATTATAAAATAAAAGTCCGATTTGACAGAAGGAAATGGACTGAGAGCCGGTGTAAAGATTTATTTGAACCTGTGCCACTTGTACAAGCTCAATGTTTGAGCAAACTTTATAGTTTCATACACAATGTGTATCTGATATGAATAAAACTACGGAAGAGGATTAGGGCCAAGCAATAATAAAAAAATAAAACCATCTTAAGATTAAAGTTAAATTTCGAGAAAAAAAGTCGAGATGAAATGTTGAGAATAAAGTCATTAAATTACGAGAAAAAAGTCGTTAAATTACGAGAACAAATTTGTTTAATTACGAGAAAAATGTTAAATTTCGAGAAAAAAGTTGAGATAAAATGTTGAGAATAAAGTAATTAAATTATTAGTTAAATTATGAGAACAAATTTGTAATTTAACTAATTTGTTCTCATAATTTAACGACTTTTTTCTCGTAATTTAACAAGTTTATTCTCAACATTTTATCTCAACTTTTTTCTTGAAATTTAACATTTTTCTCATAATTTAACAAGTTTTTTTTCTCTAAATTTAACAACTTTAATCTCGAGATGGTTTTATTTTTTTATTATTGCTTGGCCCTAATCCTCTTCTGTATAAAACACTTTGTCAATTTATAATTGAAAGAATTATTATTGCAGCTTCCATAGACATCCATAGTATGGAACTGGATTGAACAAACTCTAAATGTCTTTTTTATGTAGTACTTTATTTAAATGTCTGAAACCTCAAATAAACATTATGTGGTTAAAAACACTGAGTAGTTGTAATATATGAAAAGCACTGAGCGCGTCCGTCTCTGGCTCAGCTCCAGCCACGTTTGAATTTAGCAGTGATGCATTGAACGTTATAATCACATTGCTGTAGTCGTACTCGTCAAAAGGTTAAAATCAATCCCATTTCGGGGGTGGAGGGGGAACAAATTGAAACTGAGGGGGCACGAATCAGATCTGAGGGGGCAACGCCCCCTTTTGCCCCCTCGTGGCGCCGACCCTGCCACTAAAGGTTATATTTTGTATATGACATTGTATTTATTAGTGTAACAGAGGAAGAAGATGGTGTTTACCCTTCCTCGGAGTGCGACGGAGATGTGGCGTTCCGTGCCGTGTTACTGATGAAGTTTCTTATTTCATTAAAATACGAGTCCTCCTTGTCCTCCAAGATGGCACTGCCACTGTCCAGCTCTGAACGGGGCGACGACATCGCCGTGCCTAAACATGATATACAACACATAGTAGTATAATAAATAATAATAACCATTAACAGCTGCTAACAAATGTAATTTACAAAGTGATAATAAAATTGTATATATATATAATATGTGTGTGTATACCTGATAAATTACCATTCTCGTGCTTTTTGAGGTGCCGGTCCAGGTTGGTTTGTTGCCCGAAGCAGCGGTCACAGAGGTGGCATTTGAAGGGCTTCTCTTTGTTGTGGATGTTACGGATGTGACGCTGAAGATTTGATGAAATACTGAAGGAACGATCACAGTACTTACATCTGCGGACACACAGATATACACATGTACATAATTAGACAATACAGCATTTACAATATACAGACACGAGAAATCAAACTCTCTCGCTTTATCTGTTTCGCACACACGCAGGGTCCTAAACACATGATTGAGTGGTCATGAACTCTTTGTCTCTAATCTTTGGCCAACTCAGTAACACTCAAACTCTCTCGTCCACATCCTCCCACTGCCTTGAAAACGACTGCATGTGCCAAGTCTCTTCACGCAGAATTATCCCGTATGATTACGTGATCATATCTTCCCCTCGACCGTAGAGTTGTGCGCTAAACTGCGTCTCCCAGGAACCTGTTATCTCTCCCTCGCTCTCTCCGTCTCGCCCCCCTCCAAAAGCAACAGAAAAAATAGAAATTAAATCGTAGTTAAAGGCTGATCACCGGCTCGTTTAAAGCCCTGCCAGCACGAGGAGATTGAGGCTATCTGGAAAGTAACACAGCCCTGTACAAACCTCCCCTGTGGTCAGACGGACCACAAACGCAGTGTGTGCGCACGCCTGTTTCTGTGCAGTATTTTAATACTCCCTGAAAGAGTCTGAGGCCCAAACACGGGCCTAATTACCCAGCTGCCTTTGCTGGCCCACAGCTGTACGGCACTCATCGCCTCTATTATTCATGCACACTTCCTTCAGTCTCCTTGTCTGTCTGTCCTTCTGTCTCGTGGACTTCACCTCACTCTCTCCCAATGACAATAACTGAATATTTCAAAGACAAAAAATCACATTTAATATAGAGATTTCCATGATATTTTAGAATTTTATTAAATTTCATGACTTTTTTCTGTCCTAAAAAACACAAATTTAACCTCTCTCATAGTTCCAGGACAGGACAGGACATTTAGCCCTAAAATCTTTTCCCAAAGATGATATCTGCTTATATCATGGTTATATTTAATGACACACTCTATATATATTGTGGACAGATAATACTGGCATGATTGAAAAATGTAAACAGAAATGACATGCTTTTATAAAATGAAGATAGCAGTCAGTAATTGGTATCATCTCAGACCCATGGTATTACCCATATTTGGTCATTAATACTCTCGGATTTATCCACTATTCTTCGTTGTATACAGGAGTACACTGGTCTGCTACATGCTATTTGCTGAGTATGTGAATAACTGATTACATCATTCAGTATATATTAGTGTGTGTGTGTGTGAGAGTGTGTCACCTGTAAGGCTGCTCTCCTGTGTGTGTCCGTAGATGTCTTGTAAGGTTGGCCGAGCGTGGGAATATCTTGCCACAGTATCTATAGGGGAAGGAAACAGATCTCCAGGAACAATACTCAGCAATACACACACAAACACGCTTCCCAAAAACCCCCTGCATTCCATGCTCAGTGCTGTCAACACTCATTAAACATCAAACAAAGGTTTACTGAAACATCTTATTAATAAAACAAACAAAAGTTATTATAAATATGATCACCATAATAAATGATATAATAAATAATAATTTAGTTGATCCTAGGGTGTAATAAAATACACACATTGGCGATAAACATGATATTTAAAAAAATAAAATAAAATTAAATATGATATTGTGTCAATACTACATGTACAATAATATACGTAAATAATCCAGTGCCAGTTACTGTAGTTTATAATTGAAAACATATAGTTTACTATATAATTTGTTTCAAATTGTTTAATTAGTTACTATACAATTTGGTTTCTTTTGTTTAATTAGTTTTATTTGTTCACCAGAGCATTAAGTAATTAATTACTGTAATTTAATTACTTTCCCTTGAAAAAGTAAAGTAAGGAATTACTCTTCATTTTTCTGTAATTAAATTATCCTTCTCCCTTTGGTCAGTTCAAGAATAATTTATGCAGTTTTATATTATTTATTTGAAAGAATTAAAAGAGCAGTTTCATGTCTATATTGTTCATTTAGAATTTAGAAAGTAGTTAGTAATTAGTAATGCAATAATTTTTAGAGAAAGTAATTAGTACAGTAATCTAATTATTTACATTTGTTTGTTTAGTTACTATACAATTGGCTTTGTTCTGTTTAATTACCATTTACTGTTTTTAGATTTGTTTTAATATATATATATATATATATATTCACTCATGGTATTTAAAAAGTAGATAATTCAAGTGTTTTTTTTTATAATTTATGGCCATAATGTTCTAGGAGGAAGTCAATGTTCATTGTCATGGTTACCTGCAGGTGTAGCGCTCTTTGCCCTTGCGTAACAGTGTCTCAGGAAGGGTGGTGGGCGGAGCCCGGAAGTCGAACATGGAAGGAACGGAACGCATGATGTCACCACCGTCTGGCTTCAAAGAGCTGAAGGATTCCAGCTTTTCGGCCATGTTTTCAATCGCCGACATCTGTGGGAGATAGAGAAAACTTTTATTACCTTATTGTGAGGTCTTTAAGGACACACATGCCCACTTGTGTTACCCACATTTATTGACATGGAGTTGCGTTCTACCGCAGATGTGTGGGGGGAAAAACACCGACCGTGAACTTTCACTCTCGGATAACAGTGTGAAATGCTTTTACTGATCTGTAATGTCCAATTTTGGCGCACAAACACAAATAACATTGCACGTTATAAGAAGGACCACACATGTGCGCGCACACACACACACACACACACACAGATTCATGTGGATAAGAACCACTGCCAATTTACTAATTAAGCCTAACAGTTGCTTTCATCAGAAATGGACACACTCTCAAAGGGGAAGGAGCTACATGTGTGTGTCAGCCAGAGAATGAGAACAACATAAGGCCTGTGTGTGTGTGTGTGTGTGTGTGAGGCGCACTGAAGAGCAGGAGTGATTCATGTCCTATGTTGGCCATAAAGCATTCAGTGCACAATATGAGCAGACAGCACATTCGTCAATATGAAAGATGTTGACATTACTGATCAAGGCTGAGACAGCAGTAATAATGATATCATAGGAAGGAGAGGGAGGGGACGCAGCTGAGGGAGGGAGGGCTGGAGGGTCCCTGTAGGCGAGCAGGCCTATCAACCGCGGCGCAACAGTGAGGGCTTTCTGAAAGCACAGCGGATTTGCATTATTTCATGTGTGTATTGAATTTTCCCCTTTTCTTATTTCGGGTTTTGGTGACAAATCAGTCCTGATTCACAGTGAAAGTCATACATGACACACACACGCACACATACTTGCATACATTAACACACACAAAAGATGCCTGTTTCCTTCAACAGAAAATACAGTACAGACGTTTTAAGAAAGAAAGAAAGTTTCTCCTAGACACCAATGGAGAGGCAATGGGGGCTTGTGACTCCAACTCCCGCCTGATCTCAACAACGTCTCAAATTGCGCTCAGATTTTCTGTCTCCAATCAGAAGTCAAAGATTTCAATATAAACTCAACTCATTTCTCATCAAGTTCCTCCAAGACTAAGTAATCTGAGCTCCGTTATGTAGGATGATATAGACAAAAAGTTTGTTGACATACAAGTGAAATGAAATTAATGTGGATGGAATTGCTTTGGTAATCTTAGAAAAATGTAATATCGAGATCTTTGCAGGTATGAGATGTTTTGTAGTGTTTTCCTAGAAGAAAAATATAAGAAAGAAAGCGGATAAATCTTTACAAGTAGCCTATTATGTGAATGAAAAGGACAAAAAAAGGGGGCACTGAAAGAGAGAGAAAGATCAACATGAGATAATTTGGACGTTTGATGAGGAATGACAGCTGGGAGTTAAAGTTCTCCATTGGAACGTCAGGATCACATCCTCCGGGAGGATGTGAAGTGTCAGACCTGTTTGACACCAACTCTCTCTCCCTCTCTACATAAATCACAGACAGAGAGAAGGAGGGTGAGATGGACAGAGACACAGACGTATATCTAGTGAACTACTGTCATGTATCTAGATGGTGTGCTTTCTCTACTAACGCTCTATTAATATTAGCACTTCATTTTTCTTGTCTTTCCCCCCTTTTTTCTATTTCTATTCTCTCTATTTATATTTAAAAAATCCTTTGCATAACTGGGACTTGACATGGCATTTGCACTCATGTTGATTTGATTGCTTCTGTTGTTCTCATTTATTAGAAAAGCGTCTGCTAAATGATTCAATGTAAATGTATTAGCATCTATAACTCAACAAAACATTGTAATTTTTCACTTATCAGCCTGACCACTAAACCACAACACTAGGAGTAAACACATTTTTATCTAAATGAGCGCGCACGCTATATAAATATACAGTCATGTATGTATTCTGTCATAAAGTAAATATATCTACACTACTGGACAAAAGTTTTTGAATGGTAAGATTTTTTTAATGTTCACCTCCATTCAAAAGTTGTTGTTGTTGTTGTTTTTTTAAAGAAATTAATACTTTTATTCAGCAAGGATGCATTAAATTGAAAAGTCACAGTAAAGACATTTATAATGTTACAAAAGCTTTCTATTTGAGATAAATGCTGCTCTTTTGAACTTTCTATTCATCAAATAATGCTGAAAAAAAAATTATGCACAACTTTTTTCAACATTGATGTTTTTTGAGCAGCAAATCAACATATTCGGATGATTTCTGAAGGATCATGTGACACTGAAGACTGGAGTAATGATGCTGGAAATTCAGCTTTGATCACAGGAATAAATTACATTTTAAAATATAGAAAAATAGAAAACAGTTATTTTAAATTGCAAAAATATTTCACAATATTAATGTTTTTGCTGTATTTTGGATCAAATAAATGAAGCGTAGGTGAGCAGAAGAGACTTCTTTTAAAAAACATTAAAAAATCTTACCATTCAAACACTTTTGCCCGGTAGTGTATATATACTGTAATTAATGAACATTTTCCCTTTAGTTTTGACAGATTTACTATATCTTGTTTGATAGATAGAAAAATACCGCAGTAATTTCATGTGACTCCTTTCGATTTTCTGAAGAGAAACTGTGCTCAGATTTACCAAAATAGTAAAGTCTGCAATCAAAAGTACATATTAATACGAGCTCAAACATGATCTGCACTATGCTATCAACATTAATTTAATAGCTCTATGATCTTACTGCATGTCAACAATTGTCTCATTTGTGTCTATTTCCATTTCTCCTTGGGGATTTTAGAAGAAACATCTGAGACAAAGTTCCATGAAACATAACAGACTCCATTAAGACTTCTGAGCTACGAAAGAGCAATAAAACCTTCCTCCGGGCCACAAAGTACATATAGGTCAAAAAAACACATGTTCGCATTCACACATGCATATTTTATAGTCCTTTTGATTGGTCCTTGAAGTCTAAACATATTACCATAGATTGGTATCTCTATGATTGCTGTAACAACTAAGTCCAAAGAAATCTGTGATCGGCAGCGAATGGACTTCCTGGATCGTTAAGTAGCCTTCACCCTCTCCATCTCTCTCGCTGTGGTAGGGCAGCTGTTGAGTTGCCCATTCTCAGTAGTGTGTGTCTGAGAGGCCCTTCATTAGTAAGAGCTTTTTCAATTGTTGATCTTATCAGGGTACCAGATGTCTTGGTTCTGGAAACCCCCCTTGTGCTATCACACACACTCAGAGAGGGGTCCCAGAGAGACTGTTACCCCTCCAGTGATGCGATGCCGTACGGGGAGTGTCGCCACCCCAAATCAGAGCCGTGGTCTGTTACTCTCTCTATGTAAATAATCACATTCACTGCATTATCAGTGGTAGCCATCAGAAATAACAACTGTTCTGTCTGGTTAACACACACACACTGGCACACAAGAGTGCTCCAAATGACACATAAACACTGCAGATTCATTCACACAGGCACAGTCAAAAGACATTCTTCCACTGTTTCATTTGAAGACTTGTTGTGTGTTTTATATATATATAGAAGATCAAATGTGCTGTTTTATTGTGCTTAAATCCAAAAAACGAATCAATCTGTTGCCATGCATTGAACAAATAATAGAAAAAGTGCAAAAGAATGGATGTTTATCAACTAAACGTAAATCTTCTCTGAATGGAAATGACTTTGGACCATATTTAGCTCCTCCAAGTACGATTTGAGCCACTTTTCCACCATCAGGCCAAACCGTTTTCATTGCTTAACAGTTCCATTCTGTGCCGATTCGGTCCAGCAAGTGCGGACATGGTTTAATTTTCCATTGTGGGGCTGATAACAGAGCTCTTTGGAATGTAATACAAATGCATCAGTCTTACGGAGTTTTATTGTTAATTTGTTTACGTCGCTCAAATATCACGCTTAGCCAGCTACAGAGAAAATGGTAGCCAGGCAACAAACAGGTGACCAATTCTGAGTGGTGACGTCATGTACACTTAGATGTACATTTGTGAACTTCCTTAAGCACTTCCCCTCGGGGGAATCCCCACCACCATTTTGAAGTGCGTTCAAGTGAACGCGGGAAGTTTATTTGGACAGACCCTCGCCTCGACTCCTCGATTTTGACAGAGGGAGCGAGTCTACTCAACATTTACACTTCAGGCAGATCCATTGACCACAATGCACTATGATTGTGACGTCACAGCAGACTGTGCTTAATTTACCCCCACCCCACACACCTCTAGTGTATGATATTGGCGTTATTTTGAGTATTTGAGTAATAAATGACAGAATTTTCATTTTTGGGTGAACTAACCCTTTAAGCTGACATAGCTATAGTTTATTGTATAGTTACATTTTTGTTTGTGTATTTTTGAATAGTTTATATTTAATATAAATATATGAATTTATACAACAGTTCTGTCTGGTTCTCGAATCTGATTGGCTGATAGCCATAGCCAATATTTCAGTGATAAATATAAGAATATATTCAATATATATATTTAAAATGTGTTTATATTTCATTTTTTAACAGCCCGGGCATACATACAAGCCTACAGAATGGTGCATAAAACAAATTCATAAGGAAAAAAACTGTAAATAATAAATCAGCGCCATTGCGGATTCCAAGTGATCAATGGTTAAGGCGTTTCATTTAAATACATTTCAAGGGTTCCGCCAGTAGTGGGCACTCATGCAACGTAAGCAATGACGTACATCTGAGTGAACGAGACGGAGGGAGGTTAGCGAGGGAAGGGCATAAAAAATTGGACTTAAACACAGCCTCATTCTACCAGCATGGTTCAACGGTTAGCCAACTGTGATGAGAACAGTTGCCGTGCCGAACCAAGCTCAAATTCAAGAAATACAACTGCAACTGTTCCTTACCACACTGCAAAAAATGCTGTTCTTACTTATTTTATTCTTGTTTTTAGTCAAAATATCTTAAAGTTCTTAAATCAAGAAGCATTTTCTTGACAAGAACAAATTATTTTCTTGTTTTCAAGAAAAATAAATCAAAACTAAGCAAGTTTTTCCTTAAAACTAGCAAAATAATCTGCCAATGGGGTAAGCAAAATAATCTTAGTCCAAACTGAAAACAAGATTATATAGTTTATTCTTGGTTTGAAATAAGATTATTTTGCTTACCCCATTGGGGGTATTTTGACTAGAAACAAGACAAAAACTTTTTTTGCAGTGCATTCTTAGAACCGTTTGGCCCAATGGTTGAAATGCAGCTTTGGCCCATGCATTTGTTTGTTTGAGCCATGCATTAAATCTAGCATGTCATGTTAATAGTGAGCTGCAGTGTACATGTAGCAACAGGGTGATTGACATGAAATTATTAAGCATGTGAGTGTGTGTGTGTGTGGTGAAAGCACATGAATGATTTGGTTTGGAGTAACTTACCCATGTTCTCTGATCAGGCATGCGAAACTGGGGGCAGGACAGAAGGGAAACAGCAAATCAAAATCAAGAATCAGACTGATTGCGTGTGATTATGCAATGTGATGCTTAGTAAAGGTTAACATCCCACACTTATACAATTTTATTTTATTTTATCCAGTGGTTATCTAACTATTTTTTTTTTTTGGTGGAATGGAAGAAAATAGCAAATATAGTGTTTTTTAAAACACTAAAGATAAAATATTAAAAATATATATAAATATAAATATATATATATATATATATATATATATATATATATTAAAAAAGTAAAATATGAATATAATAAAACAATAGTAATAATTATTATTATTATTATTTATTGCATAAAATGCAACTGGTGTGCTCTGACTATAAAATCATTAAAATTTGCATTTTAATGCTAAATTAACTTATATGGTATGATTTCTTCATCAAGCATCAAACTAACACAGTACATTTTAAACTGCCTTTCCCATAATACATCTGTGCTGTCAATAGTATCCCTGGTGCTGATTAGAGAGTCCAGTGAGCATAGTGCAGTAAAGTGGATGCTGATAGGTCACCTCGTTAGACAGTGTGTCAGGGACATGTGGATATTATCTCACGCAGACACAAAGCATACACAGGGAATAAATCAGGCCAATGAAACAGCCCATAAAACACTGTCCTGAAACAGCCAATAAAACACTACACCAGTATGCGTATATGTGTGTGCTTCAGGGTTTTTATGTGTACCAGACATGTGTGTGGGTTTATACGAGAACTATGTATTATTTTTACAGAACACTGATAGTGAACACACAATGACATAAAGCAGACAGGTTACTTAATACACACAAATGAGGTTACATAGACACTCAGGCACAAAACCACACATTACACTCTGACGAAATCACTCATTCCAGATGCACAAATCACATAAATCACATAGATTTACAACACACACACACACACACACCATCCAGGGATATGGGTCAGTGTCTGGCAGTTTAACAGGGTATCATATTGTGACATCATAATCAAAGACACCCACACAGAGACGTGTCACAAAGCTCCCACCCTGTCTGAATCTCACATCTGGACCTGATCACTCAGTAAAAGAATCACACGTAGGAACATGGGAGTCTCTATGCTAATGCTACAACACTGGGGCCCTGTAAAGCTACTGCCAACATACTGTAGCTATTACGTCAATACTAGCGTCATGAGGAGTTATTTTGTCAATACTGGAAATTGCATTCAATGGGACAAGTAATATTATGTTAGCATTTAAAATTGCTTTGAATTTGGTTAATGTACTGAACTGACTTTAAAGCAGCTGTAAGTGATTTCTGCATCCAAAATACACTAAACTAAAATGTCATTATTGCACAAAATGTTGACAGTAAAATAATGGGATTCTTGATGTTTTTACCATGGAATTTATGCACCATTGGTGCACTATTGGTAGGAACTGACAGATGAGAAAGCTTTCAAACTGGTCATGGTGCACATATAGTACTTTTTATCTGTGTTTGAGTCTAGAAGAGCTTGCAGTAACAATGACTGCAATGACACAGAAAGAGGCAATTGAAAATAGGCTAATGATTTGTGCAGGACTGTGGGGATGAGGTGATAAAGTTAGCAATGGGAAAATATTCAGACAAATCTCACCTGTGGGTGAAAGAGAAATCCAGGAGCCGGCCGCATATACTTGTCCTTGAGGACTTCGAATGGATCATTCATCTTTCTCTTCTCAACCCTGCTGATGTTAAATTTCTATCAGTTCTCATAGCGAGTTTAACCAAACTAAATCTATACCGTTACGCTAACACAGTAGGAAGCACATGTGATTGACAGTACCTGTAAATGGGATCCATGAAGAAAGGCGTAGGTCTCGCGTGTTGGAGGGATGGGTCGGTTTTGGGTGGCTCTGGTTCCACCCTCTCCTCGCAAAAGACGGGGTTCTTTTTTAACTCGTCCCCTCTTACGCTCTTTCCTCGACTTCGCCCGCCAAGACTGAGGTCCAGTGGCTGATCCTGGTTGGCTGATTGTACATGCGAGGCTTCTGGTTTTGAAGGGGCACAGGTGGCCGCAAGACGTTCTTCCTTCCGCTTGGTGGTGAGGTCAAAAGGTGATTCAGCGTTTCTGCCCTGAAGTTTTTTACCCTCAACTGGAGGGCTTTCTGGCTCCCCTTTGTGGCCTGGAGGTCTAAGTTGCTCCCTTTCAGGGAAAGGATAGACTGATGGAGAGAAGGCAGGAAAGAACGATAGAGGGAACATGGAAGGGTATGGCAATGCCCCAACTTTTTTGTCTTGCAGGCCTGCAAGTCCAGTAGAACCAAAGTATTTCTCAGCAATGGAGGCAATCGCCTTGATCGAGTCATTAACAGCACCGGAAACAGCCGTTTGCTCGTCCAAAGATGGTGGTACGAGCCCCGGCACAGGGAAGTCTTTTCCATTATTGATGTTACTACTACTACTGGAGCTAACAAGAGTTGGGCTTTGGGCATCGCTGAACCCGCTGGATTTCCTTTTCGGCCCTTTCCCATTTTCCCGCACTCGCACTCTTTCCCGGTCACTTTCTGCTTCACTCTCCAACTCTGAACCTGAAGTGCTCTCCAGCTCACTCCCACTTGGAGTGCTGACGTCGTCCAGATCGCTACTCTCCGACTGGTCGCTCATCTTCCCGCCGTGCCTCGGCTTGGAGACGGATCCTTCTCTCTGACTCTCCATGCTCTCGCCCTCCCCGTTGAACGAATCCTTGCGTAAACTCTTCAAGAGGTCATGCGACCCAGAAATGGGTGAAGATACCAGCGGACTCTTCCGTAGTTCAGTGCTCGGAGGGCCATTAATGGGTGATGTGGATGGGATTAGAGGGGGCCGGTGATAAAGTCCCGATGGGAAAAGTCCTGGAAAACTGAACGGGAATGCTGGAGGGGCTGCTGGGAATGTCAGCCCACCATGGTGCCGGTTCGTCCCAAAATAGTCTGCTAAACCAGGACTCCCATGGCTCATTCCAGCTAGTGCGGACTTGTCCAGGCCAGGGGTGCCAGGGAGGGCCATGCCTTGGGCAAATAACCCTCCTGCAGCAGCAGCGAAATGGTTTTTACCCTCGCAGAAGCGCCGATGTTTGTTTAGGGATGACGTGGTGCTAAACATCTGGCCACAGTCTTTGCACTTGATCTGAGTGCGACAGTCTGCGTGCATGCGCTTGTGGCGGCACAGATTGGAGAACTGCGTGTAAGATTTGTGGCAGACCTCACCTAAAGACAGTGAGACATGGACATACGGCATAAAAGGACGGTCGGTTTTGTCATGTCGCACACATCCATTAACAAAACAAACAAAAATGCAGGATAAGCAAGGATGGCAGATAAAAGAATGCAATGTCACACGCAGGTGCACACACACACATACACACAGACAAGGACATCACAATGGCTCTATTTTAAGCGTGAGAAGGAAACAGAGTTGAATGAATCCTCTCCCGTAGGTCCGTTCCCATGGACCAAGCGACGTCTCTGTCTATCATACACACACACATATAGCTCACATCATTACACACTATCTTCAAACAACATTCTTGAAAACTCAAGATGGATCCTAAACTCTTGTTCATGTCATTGCACACACACTCCGTCCTCACGGCAGTATATACAGTTAAATCCTTAACGCACACTCCGAAAGTAATAAAATCACCCTATACATTACCAATCTAACACCTCTAGTGTGAAATGAAGCCTTTTAACCACCCGCATTTCTCATCATAATCACATATCTTATTGCAAACGTGACATTTTTTGAAATTTATGGAAGCTAGGGAGTCTAGCAGGGTGGTTTTGCTAATCCCTGTCAAATTGCATGAGGTGTGATGTGCGGAATGAGAGGATGTTCTACCGAGGGATGTGTTTATGGAGTCGGTCACTCACAGAGACTGATCAAGAGATGGGATGTAAATATTAGTGCAAGGTAAGAGGACGACTTAAAGATAAAGCAAAGAAAATTCTATCATTATTACTCACCCTCATGTTGTTCCAAACCTATATGACTTTCTTTCTTCCGAAGAATAAAAGAGAACTCTTTTTGTCCATACAGTGAAAGTCAGCGGGGTTCAAAACAACATTGGATCCCATTGACTTTCACAGTATGGACAGGAAGAAAGAAATTCTGTCAAGTTTAGAACAAAACAAGGATGAGTAAAAAATAATGACAGAGTTTTTTGCTAAACTATCCCTTTAAGAGTTCACGGTGGGTTTTTCTGTACACACACACACATACTTACTGCTTGGATATTGTACATTCAGGAAACACAGCAGACATACACACACACAGACACACACTCCGCTTTATAATTGTGAACAAATGGATAGACTCGGATGAACAGGTGTGAAATCTGGGGCGTGTGTGAGGGAAGATCTGTGGGCACTTTAGAGTGCTGTGTTTTGTCAGGTCTTAATAAACCGTAACAAAATATTATAAACACATTCCGCAGTGGTGAACAGCAAGTAGTATAATAAACGTGCATGAGTGTTTGTGTAAAAGAGAGATTTTCTCTTGTAGTTTAACATAATTTGCAATATTTTTGTCAATGTTTGTTTTAGTAATGAATGCAGAATGAAGTATATGATCACATACATGCAAACGAAGGCACATGTGTGAGCCTATGGCTCCGTTTCAAAACATGAAACCTCATAAGTGACTAATTTGGAATGCTGAAACTGAGTACAATTTGACTGAATGGTATTTTATTAATACTTTTCAGTTTTTAATCAAATATAGGTATATTAATTCATTATAAAAATAAGACTATGGAGGCAGCTGACTGGAGAGCATATATTGCCTGTGTATGCATCAAAGTGCATGTGTGTGGTGCATTCGGTGTGTGTGTTGTTGCGAGGTCATTAAGTGTTGTTAGCTGTGCTTGTTCAAATGCTGATTGCTGTAAATGGCTGTGTGCTAGTCTCTGTATGAGCTGGGCTGCATGTGGTAGTGATTTTCCTGGAATGGCCAGAGTTAGCAAGCTAGTTACTGTCTGATATGTGGTGGTGGTGGTGGCGGGGGGGAACGTCTACACGAGCTGTGTGGGATCAGCACTCCGAGGGTCAATGCAAGAAGTTCATTTGGGTAAAGTTCAGAGGTCGGAGTACGGTTTAAGACGTTTAAAGCATTATGAGGGGAAAGTGAGCTATTTATGCAGGATGAAATTAAGAATTCAGGTCATTCGCGTATGAGGTCGGAGGTCAAAGGTCATGCGTTGAGATTGCAGAGCATTGGGTAAACATGCATTGCAAAGATTCAAAGTTGATATGATTATAAGAACATGACTAAATTGGTATGTATTAATATAGTCAGTAACATTTACTCTAGATTTGACCAAGAATCAAAAGAGTCAGGAGTTGGAAAGTGAACCATCACACACCACGGCACAAATAGAGTGTACACATTAACAGAGACCACACACTTACAAACACACACAGTCAGTAAATACAGTGCATCAAACATCCTAGCCTGTAAAAAAGGCAGTTTTAGGGTTATAGCAAATGAACAGAGAATAAAAAATAATATTAATGTTAATTAAATGTAAATATTAATTAAAGAGGACCTATTATGCCCCCTTTTTTGAAGATGTAATTTAAGTGTCAGGTGTCCCCAGAATGTGTCCGTGAAGTTTCAGCTCAAAATACGTCACAGATAATTTATTATACCATGTTGTAAATACCCATTTTTTGCATGTGTCTTTAAATGCAAATGAGCTGCTGCTCCCCGCTGCCTTTCCAGAATAGCGATTCCTTCAACAGCTCCTGCCAAATACTAACAAAACATCTGCTTGATTTCGATTATTATCATGAAATATGTTATAATCTTTCATCATGAAAGTTATTATCTGCATGTGTTTTAAAGTTATATCAGTTTAAACTTCTAATTTACCGTTTTCTGAACACATACATGTGAAGCACGCGCACAGAAAGCTGGCTGTCAGACGGCACGTCTTTTGAGTATTAAACTAACTTCTCTTTCATATCTTATTGTGTTTAAACTGTCAAATACACACAAGGTTGTGTCAAAAACACAAAGCTCACCAACATAGTCCATTATGTCGGTGAACGTAAACAGCAGGGACAGAAATCGCATGTGTATATTAGATCTGGGGCGCATTCCCTTCAAAAATAAAACTAATCCACTGCGTCTTCAGCGGCACAGATGTCGAGAGTAAATGAAGACTGTTGTGTTCTCTCTTACATCAACCAACAAAACACCTCAATCGCTTAAGAGTCATTATTGTCGCTACAGCTGCTCCGGCTTTGAGAAAATGGCAGACAGTGTATAGAGGGTATGCATCGACGTCACTTTCCCGCCGAAAGCGCACTCCTTCAGCTGGACTGAGTGGCAAAATAAGCTGCTGCGTGACTGGATTTAACAGGGGAAACTGCGAAAACGCGAGTAAAAGTGACGAATTACACTAAAGGTTGGAATTGAATGTGTTCCTTACAACTTGTCAAATAAACCTAATCCATGGATATTGACATGCAGCCAGGAATCGTGTTTCCTGACATTTATATGTGCCTGATTTCGACGGCGGGGAAACACATAAAGCAAATCTGCCTGTGAATATTTTATATAACTACAATATAGGTATGTTTAAATCCGCGTAATTACTTATATCAATGTTATATAGTTTTATTGTATAGTTTTTGTCAGTGTTGTTTATTGAAAAACACCCAATTATGCATAATATAAGATGGAAAATATTTAATTAATGAGTTGTCAATATAATATATAACAATACAATATATACGGTGTGATTTTACCTAAAAATCCAACAATTTGACACAAAATGATTAAATCCATGTTTATCTGCTGAAATCAAGTTGTTTCTGTGAATTACAGTGATCCATTTGCTTCTTTTTTCTGTAGCTTTCTTTAGCGGTCTTTAAATATATACCTCAGGTTTTGTGTCAAAGCTATTTGTACAGTCGATCACAAAGCTCTTTCCCGTTTTGGAAGTGTTTTGTGAGTTTTTCGCGACATTTACGCTGAAAACCAATGCTGCCGCTCAGTCTTTCGCCTCTTAGTGGACGCGACCGCGGTCATAACGGTCGACGGTGACGTCACGTGCATACCCTCTATAACTCGCTCAGGGCGGAAACTATGCTAATATGGCAGAGTCCGTCAGCAGTTGTGGGCGAGGCCGGAGCAAAGTGATGTCACGTTTCCCAGAAAATTAAAACAGCTTGTTCTATGAGACTGCTGAGGTTTTATGAGGATTAAAACAAAGGAGTGGGTGGATTTTTATCATTATAGGGTGGTTACACACAGCTGACACACATTTATGCTCAAACACTACATAAAAGTGAATTTTGCATAATAGGTCCCCTTTAATAATCATAAACAATTTCACATTATTATTAATTATTATTATTAATAATAATAATCAATATATAATATTAGTACAATTGTAGATTATTGGTTATTTAATTCTCAGTATCTGGTGTTAAAGACAACATGAGATCAAAATTGACCCCATTTTATTTCATAAAACACATTCATGCTCTTATTTATCTCTAAAACAGCTTCACTTCTCTCACTGCTCCTTTTCACAATCCAATTCCTGATGAATAAAAAAGCTTGTTTTGTTTGTTTGTTTGCTTTTTTTCTGGCAGAATATTGTTTTTCTGTGAAATGTGTCTTTTTGGAAGTAAAATGGGTTGTAAATGCTGTTTCATGTTGACTTTAAAAAGTGCAAGATCGGGATGATAGACAGATCTGACATCAACATAACTGCTGGATAACCCAGGCCAGCCGGAGAGCTCCACCAGTCTTTCAAAAAACTTTTGTTTGGTAGATTCTTTTATTTAAAGTGCATTATAGTTGTATTTAACTATACGACTATAAAAAGTGGAGTGGAGCTATCTAGAATGCAGAATCAAAGATTCAAAATTTGTCAGGAATTTCAAAAGGATGCTGGAGCTCTCCAGCTCTGCAGTGTGGTGTTCAGAGTAGAAAGCATGCAGACTTACATATGAAGGGTCTGAGTGACTTACATATGAAGGGCTTGACGGAAGAGTGGATGTGTTTGTGTTGTTTAAGGCCCGAGGAGGTGGCGAAGGTTTTGCCGCAGTCGGGGCAGGCGTGAGCTCGAGCCCCCACGTGCTGAGAGCGGATATGCCTTTGCAAGTTACTGGGGTCTGTGAACACCTGCTGGGTAAAGAGAGAGAAATATAGGGAGAAAGTTTACATACACAGCCTACAGATATTGGAGTGGTTTTGCTTCAGGATGTACATAGCACACTGGACATCATGCGATACCCCAAAAATACCAGAATTAATTATTGTACAAAAGTAAACAAAAACCTCTTTGTAAACAAATACTGACATCACAGTAGACTCTGATTGGACATACAACCTTTGAAGTCAACAACAAAGAATGTTCTCCTCTATTTTATACATTGATAAGACTATGCATGACTATACGGTCAGTTGCACACGTTTTTGCGCAAACGTCTTTGCTAATGTCTGGACTCTACCTTTGAGCAGTTTTCACATTCATAGTGCTTGCCACTGTCATGTGACATCTGGTGGCGAATCAGGTTTGATTTCCAGTTGAAGGCCTTCGGGCACTGATCACACTTATACTCTCTCTCGTCAGAATGAGACAGAGAGTGAGTGTCCAGACTGAGAGAAAAAGAGAAAGACAGATTTCATCATGTTTGGGTTAAAAATAGAAGGGAGCTAAATCTCTTTAGAGACATCCAAGGCTGTTCAACTTCTCAAAACGCTTAAAAGCATGTATAAAAAAAGAAAACAATGCTTCATATAAGGGACAACAGTTGAAATTTAGCTTATACTGTTACAATATTTGTGTTTGGGAATTTTCATAAAACAAAATAAAATAAAAAATAGCAGTATAATAAATAGGCATAAAAATACCATAGTTCTAACCTCTGTGCATCAGGAAAGACCTGCTCGCACTCCTTACACTCCTGTGGTGAGCGGGGTAAGTTTAGGGGGAGAGAGTGTAGGTGCAGCGGGTCAAGATCAGCATCGTCTCCGGCGCTGGGCAGACCCTGTTTAGACAGCTTGAAGCCGGAGGAAGGCGGAGTACCGCACGCATGCTTCTGATGGTCCAACAGCTCTGAACCAGACTCAAAGTTTAGGTCACAGTCCTCACAGCGGTATTGACGCTCCTCTGCGGGACAACAAAAAAAGTGAGTTGGCAAGCGAGTGTATTTGTGTGTGTGTGTGTTTATGTGTGTATGAGTGCAAACTCACCGTGTATGTCTGGAGCCATGGTCTCACATGAAAACTCCTCAGCCTTCATGAACAGTAAGAGTTCCTCACCCGGCTGGACCTCTCGGACCACACGGTAAAAGATCTAGAGAGAGAGACAGACGTTTCACATGGGACAAAACACTGATAGACTACCGTTCAAAGCTTTGAGGTTAGCAATTTTAAAAAGAAAGTAATACTATTATTCAGCAAGGATGCATTACATTGATCAAAAGTCACAGCAAAGACATGTATGATGTTACCAAAAAATTCTGTTTGAAATTGTTAAAATTTCCAAGGATCAGCATCAGGCAGACCAAACCGTAAGTTGTAGAGACTTGAAACTTTGAGGGCTGGTAGTACTCACACTGTCTAAAATGTCACCAAGGCACACCCCGATTGGCCTAACAAGGGCCACTTTTACTAAGATGGCTATAACTCATGAAAGGAATGAGATATTTTCACCAAACTCAGCACACCTATGTTAGAGCTCATGACTCAGGACTGGCCACTTGGTGGTGCTATAACAGGAAAAAAACAGCTATAACTCCTTCACTGTTAGTCTGATTAACTTGAAAATTGGCATGCAGTGTCTTCTTCCAAGGTGCCATGATTATCTATGAGGACACTGACGTATCTCAAAAAACATGACCGTCAGCAGCCAATGAATTTTGAGCAGCTATCAGAAAAGGTTAATGAATTTCGATTTTAACAAAACTCTCTGGGTCTGTTTGACTCACGGCCCTAGTGGCCTGTGAGAAATTTTTAAGAAATTGGCCACCGGGGGCGGCTTCGCATTTTCACATGCTAAAGGATTGTATATCGCACAGTTTTTCGCACACGCCCACAACATTTGTACCACATGGCGTAACTCCTCATTCTGAGCAACTTTGCCTCTAGGGCCGCTGCTGTTCATCGAATCGTTCATTAAATATTGGGGATTATTTCAAAAACCAACTTTGGCAAACTAGTCCTAGGTTTTTGGCTTAACCTCAATAAATTTTAAAAAGGTTTAAAAGCCATATATTTCCTATGGTAAATTACCTGTAAATTGTCTTTTCGATCTATGATCTTGCTAAATAAAACATAATACCTTTTTACGCATGTGCTTAAAGGCCTTAAAGGAACACTCCACTTTTTTTGAAAATAGGCTAATTTTCCAACTCCCCTAGAGTTAAACAGTTGAGTTTTACCGTTTTCGAATCCATTCAGCCGATCTCCGGTTCTGGCGGTACCACTTTTAGCATAGATTAGCATAGTTCATTGAATCTGATTAGACCGTTAGCATTGCGCTTAAAAATGACCAAAGAGTTTTGATATTTTTCCTATTTAAAACTTGACTCTTCTGTAGTTAAATCGTGTACTAAGACCGACAGAAAATGAAAAGTTGTGATTTTCTAGGCTGATATGGCTAGGAACTATACTCTCATTCAGGCGTAATAATCAAGGAACTTTGCTGCCGTATCATGGCTGCAGCAGGCGCAATGATATTACGATAATTGCTGTTTGCTGCTATACTTTAAATAAATACTGTTTTCTTTCTATTCATCAAAATTCATCGTAAAAAATGTATCACAGTTTCTACAAAAATATTTGGCAGCACAACTAGTAACAGATCCTGAGGATTCTCCAAACGGCACAACTGTCTGCATGTGAAATAAATAAATGATGATTTGAAACGACAACACATTTTGATGGACAAACAATGATGGGAACTTGAGCTCGAGTGTGTGTGTGTTTGAAAGAGATGGTGTTAAGGAATCCGAATGGAGACCTATCTGTTTGACACACACACACTTCCTGTGTGAACACAATAGGTAGTGGGAGAAAGAGTTGTGTTATTTGGAAGGTGTTATTTTTGGCAAGCCTTAAAGGCATTAGATGGGTCACTTCCTGTTCAGTCCGGTGGTGACATTTGAGCATTCTTATTAGAGATGTCACACAATCAGACAGACACACACAAAACTTCTGATAATATGAAAAAGGCAACGTGAGGTCGAGAACTCTCGGAAACGCCACGGTCATTATGTGTGTGTGTGTGTGTGTGTGTGTACAAGACCCAGCAGGCCGTGGGGGACACGGAGGGACCGAGTCGTGCTCTATTGTTTAACAGGAGAATACAGGGAACTAGCAGAACCCTCAAGACGACATGAGAACAGAGTCTCTCACACACACTTTCACGGCCCGTCTACCCCTTCTGGTGCCTTCCTGCAGATCTCTGATATCTTGTACTTGTAATGTCACAACCGACCCTGTTTCTTTGCGTGTATGTGTGTGTATTTATCACACACACTCGTGCACAAAGGCAGGGAGCAAAGGGCCACAATAATATTGTGAGTATGAGACAATGGCAGAGCTGTTCAAACGTGGTGTGAGGGGCTGTGGGGTGAGTGATATGGGCACACACATTCATACAACTTGTTGGCCGGGGACGCAGCCAGCCAACCAAGCTCAGAGATCAGGGGAGTTTACTGGGCATCACTCCTGGCAACCCCTCCTGGGCCATGGCCTGGTTCCTCAGTGCCAAGGGTGAGTGCCAACCTGCAGGTCTTTTCAGATGCCACAGAAGCGTGTGTGCACAAACACACACTCACAAACTATGTTCTGAGAATAAATGCGTATTGTCAGGAGGATTCTTGAGTGGTAACCACAACAGAAGGTTACATATCAAGATGAGTAAGACAATGCCACTATAGGTAGACAAAATTTACTCCAGAAGAAGCTAGATGTGACAAATCCACTCTGGATGTTCCCAAAGGCAAAATGATATTTAGATAATATTAACAAATACATAAAAAGGAATATATATATAAAAAGTGAAATGTCTCTATAGTGAATGTACTAAAAGTAAATAATTAAATATAGTTCCCAAAGGATATTTATTTATTTATTTATTTATTTATTTATTAAAGATGCACTAATATGAAAATTGTGGCCGATACCGATAACTGATAATTTTTTATATTTGAAAACCGATAACCGATTTATTGGCCGATAAATCTAAATCAAAATTTTAATATAATTTTTGAGAGCCTGATTACAAAAACAAAAGTCTCACCATTAAAAGTCATGTCCCAAGCACACAATTATAATGTTATCATTATAATATTATGTAGCCTATATGACTTTGCACTACTGTATTTTCCTTTTTGAAGTGATTTCAATCACATTACAAGCAATTCAAAACCATAATAGCAGACATTGCACATCTGAAGTGTCTCAGATGAAGGAAATTATCCATTATTTATCTGCTATAATATAATCTGCCCAATTTGTTTTATCAATAACATTAAAAATGAACATATATCGGAAAATACTGATATATATATATATATATATATACATATATATACACAGCTATGGAAAAAATTAAGAGACCACTTAACATTGATTTCTGAACTTGGAGTGGTCTCTTAATTTTTTCCATAGCTGTATATATATATATATATATATATATATATATATATATATATATATATATATATATATATATATATATATATATATATATATATACACAATAAATTTATCAATATTGCAATATTTTCAGAACATGCAAATAGTTTTTTTTTTACGGAGTTACCAAAACCTCCTCCATTTTTCCACTAATTTCTTACAATTAAACAAAAATAAAATAAATAAAAGTTAATACATAAAATGAATATAACAAAATATGAATATAACCAAAACAAAGAAATGCTCACTGGATTTTCCCAAATGTAAAAAGAAGTTAAGAAAATATTAATAAACACATATATATATATATATAAATATGAACTATTTAATAAAAATAATAACTAAAAGTAAATAAATACATACTCCCTGGACGTTCTCAGATAAAAAAAAAAAAAAATACTCATAAATAAATAAAATGGTATCAAAACAATTTTTTTTAAATTTATTTAGGAAATATGATTTAGGTTAGTCTATAGTCATTTGAATTATGGTCTTCCAGTTCAGGTATTTTGTGTGTATTTCATTAAATATAGAGCTGCTTTTAAAGGAGCGAGCAAAGACGAGCATAACCGATGTCCATCGCAGAATGATATTTAAAATTTATTTTATTTTTCTCCTTCTCACTAACATTTGGATATTAAAATTTAATCAAAAATAACTAGCTAGAAAAGGTGATTACCTAAAAAGTCTGAAAATATCAGCATCAGTTCATAATGCTGTTAACACTTTCTCCGACAAGCGGATGCGATGAGACCTTTTTTCATGTTTGTTCATGTGACGTCCAACATAAAGCCTATTAAACAGCTAGGTAAACGTGCAAGTGTGTCTGGGTTATAATGTCGTTTAGGTTAACAAACCGATAAGTGAAAGTTGTAAACTTGAAAGCTTTTGGTGGCCTATAATAACAGATTAAGTCAATTGAGTCTACCTTAAACAAACACACACAAACACAGAGTCAACAAACCAGGCCTCTCCCACACCTAGACCTCAATATACATGGAGATTTAACATGATCCTTGCAAATCTTTGACCCACAGAAGACAAATCCTTAAATGTTTATAATCAGGGATTATTACTGCAAGACTTTAAGAGACACAGGCACTTGCACTTGACTTTGAGGGCACTGAGAAGTGCACTAGATAATCGTTACCTTGACTTCAGTGATTACTGAAGCAAACAGTGCAAGACTTTCCTCTCTCTTGTGTTCCAAGTAAGAGAGGTCACTTCATATACAAGCACCACCACACACACACATACACTCGCATAACTCGCCTCTATTGTGTAAGTGTCTATGAGAAACGGATGTTAGTCGACTGATGTCCTGATAAACAACTCCATTAGATCCTTCGTTCAGCACTGTAGGAATGAAAAACACTCTCGCACCGACCAACGCCTCACACTAAAATCCCCCTTCCCCAGGTCCAGTGAAAAGGTGACGAGTGATAAGCTGGAATAATCAGCCAATCAGCGTTCCTTGTGTCCAAGTCGATCAATATCTGTCCAACCATGGATTGTTTTCATGTTAGTTAATTGCTCTATGTAATACTTCAACTAAGCAAAACAGAAATTATTCGTTTCACGCTTTATCTTTTTCCTCAATTTTAAAGTGTTAAACAGCAACATGATAAATAGCGATCTGGTATTTTGACCTGTTAATTTGCATCATCTTAAGGAATACCTATGTTAATAGTGCGCTTTGAAAAAGAAAAGCACATTCTTTCACCTCCACGCAAACAAAATTCTCCATTCTTTCTGAAAACTGATAACGGTCAGTCCTTTCTATCTCTCTCTCCAGGTTTTGTCGCTATAAGGAGGTACAGCGTGATTATAAAAACATGTGGGTTGCCGGAAACCATAAAGTCTAAGCTGAACTCTTTGTTATGACAAGGTGTCATAGTTTAACAATTATGGCCCATATCATAATGCTGTGTCTGAACAGGTTCTCTTCCTCCGTTTCTCTCTCTCTTCTATGTAACCCTTTAGAAAAGTAAAATATTTAGAAAATCTAGACCTCCCAGCCATCATATTGTCCTGCTTTTTTGTCACTCATGCGCTGGTCAAACATCAAAAACACACTTGAGATTGAGAAACGTTTTGATTAGATTCTTCTAGTGGATCTCACTTTGAAAAGCTGAATATGGAAAAGTACAATTGGCCTGTTTAACATCTGAATGCATCCTCAGCATACGTCATTTCACTTGAAAAGGCTGACTGGTGCTTCAAGAGCTCTTTGTTATCTGCAGATAGGCAAATGGCAAATCAATTTCATAATGGCTGTGTCCAAGGCTATCTCATGACCAAATCATATGTATGAATTCATGTGATTTGTCTAAACCCCAGTGGCGGGATGGTTTAGGGGCGGGGTTAGGGGTAGGTTATTCGTACGAATTAGCCACCTCATAAAATACGTACGAACTGCCATGAGATTGGGTTGGAGTATCTCACAGTGTGATTTGGATGTCCAGAAGAGTGTGATTGCCAATATAATCCTGATAATATGAACTGATTGCAATGTAGTGGTTCAAGAAAGCACAACAAAACTAACTCAACCCAATCCAGATAAACGTTACTTCAATCCACTTGTCTCTAGTCCAGATCAACTCACTCTGAATTTAATCCAGTCCATCTCTATACTCGTCACAAGTCCTGTTCAGTTTGCTTAAACTAATCTTAATTTAATCTTGCTCAACTCAATTTGACTCATCTTATTTTTTCCAGTCCAACTCAACTCAATGAAACTAGGTTTAATCCAGCTCAACTCAGCTCATCTTAATTGAATCCAGCTCCAACCCTATTAACTCAATTTAATCCAGCACAACTCAACTCAATTTAATCTCAATTCAATTCAGACCAACTCAACTCAGTTTACAATTTAGTTGAATCCAGTCAAAGTCAGTTCAGTATAACTCAATTTATTCCAGTTTACTAAATTTCTCCTCAAATATGGACATAATAGCTTTTAATATTTTTAAAAGTTGCAATTTTAAATTACAAACTAAACAGAATTTGTTCAACCATTAAAGAAAAAAAAAAAAAAAGGTAAACAGTAAAATTTTGTGGTGTGTAAAATACTTGAATTTACAGAGGTGACTCAGTCTTTTTCAGAGTCTCTTTCTCACTGTCTTTCACTCCATAAGGATTCAGGAATTTGTCATCCCTCATATCCGAGTGCAAAGATACAAAATGTGTGATTATCATCATGCTTGACCGAGAGAGTGCGTGTGGGTGTGTGTGTGATCCTGGCCTGTGGTCCTTCACGCTGCAGCCAAGATACAAAAGACCACAACACAAAAACACAGTGACACACACACAGAACCAGAATGCAGAAGGAATCTTCTATTAAAGATAGCAGAAACACCTTTAAACACTTCATTATGTTGGCCATGCAGGTGCTCCGAGCGTGTGTGTGTGTGTGTGTGTGTGTGTGTTCGCCACGTACCTGCTCATGTATCTGGCAGGCTGTGAGGTTGTGTTGGTGGGTGGATGGAGAGATCTGGACGTGCCTTAGCCAGCTCCTGCTATCACATATGCTCCCATCCAAACCTGTCTGCTCGCCCTGAGAGAGAAAGAGAAAGAGAGATCAGTCTTTGATCTTGAACTTTTACAGATTGCCGCGCAGTGACTAAAATCTCATGCCACCCACTGAGGCTTAGAAAACGGCATTACAGATAAGTCAAACTTATCGACACACACACTTTCTCTAAGACACTCATACAGGCTCTGACAACATCTTCTTTGCACACTTCACATCTCTCCCTCTTATAGGCTCATCATGTTTACTTTCTAGTCATCAAGTGAATGTCACAAACAAAACAAGCTTCATCTTAAACATCATCTAGTGGCTGGCGTCTGTTCAAGTAAGTTTTACACATCAACAACACAGTATTTTTTTCAGTTTGATAAAGTATTGTTGTCAAATAGACAAAAATAAAATTTAAATGCATAAAATATATCATTTCAGTTAGCATATTTCGTTTTCATCACATATCCGTGTCAAACATTTGAACGGTTTTACATTTGCATTTAAATGTAAAATGGAAACGCTTTAAAAGCATGCAAACAAAATGATTTTGCAAAGACAAAAATACCTAATAAAGACACGTACTTTGACGTCAGCTCAGTAACAGTTCATTATCACTTTCTGCCAAAAACCTCAAAACAAAATAACGATTTTATCTTTCACAGAGCTGCCAAACTACCGTACAGTGCACTTTCTCTCTCGCTCTTTTCATGATGTGAAACAAATATGAACACATTGTCAACGGAGAAAAAGCGAAAAAGTTCCTTCTAAATTGCAAACTAAACATTTCTTTAATATTTTGTTCCTTGAGTTTATGTAATTTAAGGTCAAATAAATCACGCGCACGCAAGCTCGCCCCCCTCCCAAACACACCGACAACACTGATCCTCTCAGTGCACTTCACACACTTACAAAAAAATACTATTGGAACAAACAATTTGGGTTAAAATAAATAAATAAATACAAATTTCAGAAAATATACAGGCTATGTAGAAAAAGTGCATGTTTAAAATAATGTGCTTTTTGTAGAAAAAGAAAAACTTTTTTTTTATTGCACTCTGAACTCGTAAAACTAGAAACATTTGTCCAGTTGTAATTCGGTTTTTATTTTCCATTGTCTTTTGATGAGAACATTTCTGCTGCTTTCACTGAACAAAATTCGTTTCACTCGAAAAACGATTAACACAGTGGTTTAAAACAAAAATAAAACGTGAAATATCACTGAGAACATAATTTACTCGAATGCTACTATTGAAAGGGAATAAAAGTCAGTAAAATGTTACTCAGAAAAACTAAATACTACAAAAGTACAAAACGTGAAGACGAAGGGAAAAAGCTATAGAGATCTTAGCACTGTATTTAAGAGCTAGGCTTCAGAGAAAAGAACCAAAGCCCTTCGTTTCGATACAATTAAACAAGTTCAAAGGTGAAGGATGAATGGACTTTTATTTGACCATTAATTCGCGGCTTGTCAGAGAGAAACATTGATATAACGACATAAACCGCCTACCTTACGGAAATCTCACTGGGAAGAATGAATCAATGAAACGGCACCAAAAAACTCACAACAGCCCCGAAAGAAGCTCGTACGCGAGCGTTGTGTTTTGCGGCATGTATCCCGTGTCTCTCGCTGAAGAAAAAAACAAAAAACCAAAACGTCGTCTCTCTCCTCTCGTTTTGCTCTTATCAAGTGGACGACACTCTAAATTTCCCCGCGGACAAAAACTTTGTCCAACTTCAGTCCGTTCTTCCACGAAGCACGCGGTTGAAAGTCCCCAGGTGTCGAGTTTTCTGACTGGCGGTTTTATTCACTGTCCCTCTTCCTGGCATCGGATCGCGAGCGCAAGAGTGTGAAAAAGAAACAGTGACGGCGGGGATCGTCCACCTTCAGTGATCCGAACGTGTAGGAGTGTCTCCCTCTGTCCCGTTCAAGTGGATCCTCTCTTGTCCCATGCGAGGGAGATGCGCTGAGGAGGAGGAGGATGAGGAGGAGGAGGAGGGGGGGGACCTGTCTCGCGTGTCCACCGGTCGGAAGTTGCGCGAGTCTCCCCCACGTTCGCGGAGAGGCGAGGTCAGCGCGAGGTCGGGACGGGGCTGCTCGTGGATAGACCCGAATTTAACCGCTTTGATGAAGCCATCCAGTAATCAAGAAATCAGCGGCGTTTTTTTGCTCGCGCGGGGGGACACGAAAACGAGGGAGGCTCGTGCAAGTGAAAGTGCACTGAGGTGTAACTCTGTTCGATTGTTTTCTTTAAAACTAAATGACGTATGACTAACATTACGACTAATTTAAGAACTAACATTTATGTTTAGCTTTAATAAACACAAATAGTGCTACTTTAACTCTTTAAATAACTCTTTTTCCTCTCATACACCTGCTCCTAGACAGTTCACGCGCCCACGAAAATTCCTCTCCCATCTCTTCTCACATACAAAACAACAGTCGTTATTTCAAGATTTAAAAACAACAATATCGACAGCCTCTTTTGTAATTGAAAATTAATTTCCTATCTTTTCAACAGCATCTCCGTGAAATTAAATGCGTTTTCGTGCAATAAAGAAATTAGATTCACCTTTTTTTTTTTTTTTTTTTTGCTTTTTTAAATCTAGCGAATTACTTAAACGTTTCATCAAGTGGTTTAGCAATTAACACTTTTTTTAATCAACCATTCCCCTTTATCTGGGTTCTGGAGTTTCTTCCAACAACCTTAAAAAGTTCATCAGATTTTCAAGAGTGAGAAGAGAGACTTTTTCTCGGAGTCCAGCGCATGTCCATTGACTGGACTCTAATGACTCTGATGAAGATGAATATGTCTCCCTGGCCTATCTTTGACATTGAACTCAAGGTCCAGATAATGTCCATTGTTAAATGAAATCGCAGGGCAGACGCGGAGGAAGGACAGGAAAAATCATGTGTAAATACGGCGGACCTCGCCAAAGATTCCCATACACCCGCGCTCCTTGAGAACCGCAAAGAGACCCCGGTCCGCCGCGCATCGATTTCCTGCCATTCCTCGACTTGTCCATTGTTGGAAGCCTTTTTAATTTAGCCATAAATTGGGAAAGCTCAAGCTATGAGCTGTTCTATTTTCTCCCTGTCAGGATGAGGGATTTGGTTTATGATGCATTGTGTATTAAATACAAGTAATCTGGGAAAGTGATTGCCTGGCCTCGCCGGGGTCTGATGGAGGCTGGTGATAGAGGCTCCTCAGCTGAATTGTTCTGAAAAGGAGGAAGCGATAGCAGATAAACAAAAGGGCCGGTGGTATCTGTACCAAGCCAGGGGTAACACGGGGTAAGAGAGCCCACAGGGCAGGGGCAACTCCTGAAGCGTCGCTTCTCGCCCGCCCCGGTAGATGGCGTAGTGAGCTGAGTTAAAACTGGGGAGGAAAACTTTCCGCTTTCCTCAGGAATGAAGTTGCATTTTTTGCATTGGTGACACGTTGTTTAATGTCATATGTGTAGGAAAAACCTGCAGGCAGTATTTGAATGGGCACAAATGTTTAATTCGATAGATTCGTGGAGTCGAGAGACTGTATTATTTAGAGAACTGCCCGCCTCTCGCTCGCTCTCTCTCTCTCCCTCTCTCTGGAGGGAAGCGCATCAGTCAAGCGCGGAGCTGTGGAGCTACCGAGACCGGGAGTCATTTCTTTTCACGGCTGCGAAATTGCTGCACACAACGCCGTACACATTAAGGCGTCAAATTGCTAGATGGAACATGAAAGATTCAGTTGTATTGCCTCCAAATAGAAAATCGCCCGAACGACCTACAATGCAACTCGACGCTTAACTATGATTGAATTCAATAAAACTGAATTTAATCCGACCCTATAATGAATTTAGCTATTAAATAAAAGGACTATCATTTAGATAGTAGATTTTTTTGTTTTTGTTTGGGTGTTTGTTACAGCTGAATGCATAGGGGCCAATGACAAATTGCTAATGATATTAAAGAAATCCTTAAAACGTGCCAAGTAAACAACAAGCAAACAAGTAAAATGTACAAAAAAAAAAAAGGTCATGAATTATGTTTTTTTTGTGTTCAATTTGACCTAAACAAAACGTACATTTTCATAAAAAAAATAAAAAATTAGGTGATATTAAAAATGAACTTAATGGACTTGACGCACGTGGTCCTCTGTTTTTATGGTTTTCTAGACAACAAAATGGCTTCCTGCACGTTGGATACGCCACTTGTTTCATTTGATGTATAGGCTACATTTTAACTAACTATTAATAACATTTGAAAACAAAAATGCTATACTGATTAGGCTATTTTTAAATAAAAAAAAATAACTGATTGTTCCAAGCTACATATGCCAACAATTATTTTTTTCAAGATTTTCAGCATTTTAATTAGCCTCAACATTTTTTCTCCGGACAACTACACCACATAACATTTTTGCCTTTTTAAGCATATTGTCTGTATGAATTGCATTATTTTTTAATGTGTTTTTGATCGACCTAATAGATCAGGAGGACACCCACACTGTGACCATTACAATAACTAGCCTAGCAAAACATGTTTGTTGTGTTTCATAAGATTTTAAACGTTTTGGCGTTTTAAATGTATTAATAAACACTTTGAACAGAATAACAAATATTTTTTTGTTGAGAAAATGCTTTCAAGTTGTGACAAAATCTTTCTATGACTACACTTGTTTTTATTTGTTTGTTTGTTTTGGAATACTTTAAAGCTGCATCTTGTATTTTGTTTCGCTACATAAAACCTGTATGCTAAAGTTTGGGTGAAGCCAATGCTTTTGTCGTCCCCCTCCTTTCAAAGAGCAATCCTTTGGCAGGCAGGCAGCGCTGCAGCTCGGTTTTGTTTATTTGCAGTGGACTAGCGCTAGACTGCGCGCATTAAGCCGTTAGCTAAAAGTTGTGCGGAGGGGAATCCCAGATGGGCGAGAAACTGACGCCGAGAAGGAGCTGCTCCCCGCGGTCTCCCTCGGCCCTGGAGCCGCGCTCTAATGGAAACACTGTGTACGAGATGCATTCCTGCACATCCTAACGGGAAAGAGGGGAGGGAAAGAAAAGGAAAATATCGCAGCCAAATCCACATGAAATAGTTCAACCATTCATCGAGATAGACCTCCCATTGACAGGAGCGAAAAGCTGCATTAAGCTTGCACCGCGCCTCCCTGCAGACGCTGGACTCCACAACCAGCTATTAATTTAAAGTGCGGGGCCACTCAATCAATGGGCTCAACCAAAACTCATTTAAAACTGCTCCAACCGACCAATTTAGAGCCCGGGGCTGAGACTCCTTACCACTTAGTCATCTTTTGTTTGCCTCTAATAGCTTGAAAATCTAATGAAAAAAAGCTATATAATGTTCTTAAAGGTGGCTAGATGAGCTTCATAAATTTTAAATAGCTACTAAACATAACAAGAACAACGTCATCACCAATAACATTAATAACATTTTGCACAATGAATATTTAAGGGTCAATAATCAAATAAATAAATAAAAATACAATTCATATAGACGTAAAGTAAAAAAATGCGTAGGTGATGTAACTGTTTGGACATTGTAAAAAGGGGAAAAAGTCTCATTAAAATGCTGAAATTCTTCAAAGAAGAATGATTGACATTATTTGTTGTTGTAATCTTTTATTATTAATTCTTAAAAAGTTTGTTTATGCCCACATCAAAGTGTGAAGCATCCAACTGCCGGAAGCCATGTTGAATGTCATGTGACAAGAAAACCATAACACAGAGAGGAGCCGTTTGACTGCATGTCAAAGTCATTAAGTTTTTAGTAATATTGCATTCTGACCTTTTTATGAAAAGGTTTTGTTCATGTCAAAAGGATTAACCTTAAGAAAACAACTTGATATTTAGGCCTATGACTCCAAAATTGCCAAGAAAAATATATTTGAAATACTTAAAACACATGCGTTCAGATTGCAAGGAAAGTATTATAGTATTTTTTTTTTTTACACCATTTGACATTTCAAAATCAATCAATAAATCAAGTTTTTTGATGAAAGTGCTATAAATGTTTTTCTAAAATGTATGAAACCAAAATAGATACATCTTTTTTAAGTTTTTGCATTTTTCTTTAGCAAAAAACGCAAAATAATTAGCATAAAAAATGAACAAACAAATCATATCAAGTCAAAAATTCACAAGATTAAACGTATTAAACATGGCACATCTGTGGGTGCAATTCTGCACATTTTGACATTTAAAAAAATATTGCATGTGTGGCACACAAAACTGCCACTCTTCTCCATCTGTATCCCTAAATAAAACGCTCTTGAGGGGCTTTGAGAGCTCTCTTTCCTAACACCAAGCAATTACCATTAAAAGAGAAGGGAGGAAATGAAAGTGGAAAAATGTAAATAAAAAATTTCCTCGGATCTGGAAGTAGGCCCGTAGAGCGTGCGTTAATCTCCACCTCGGTAATTTGGTTCTCTGAGAGAGGTACCGCATCCCCGCTGCTGCGCCCTGCGTGCCATAAATCACAGCTTTATGTGGACGGGGTCAGAGCGACCCCCCCCCCCCCTCCGAGGTGCCCTGGCTTAGTCCGTCGCGCCTGCGCCGTGTTTACCCTCTCACCCGGTCCCTGGCTCGCTTCTAATTATTTCAGATTATTTTCATTCGCCAGGGTCACAGAGAAAGAGAGAGAGCGTGTTTCTGCCGTCTATTTCAGGAGTGAGCCCTCTGCGTTGTGTTGAATTAGTACCCCATCATCTTGGCCCCGTCTGTGCAGTCTCACCCGTCGCGGCCCCCGTGGGCCCAGGGGCCCGGCTGTGTGACGAGGGGCCTATGTTTCATCTCCACGCACACAGCCAAGTGAAAACAAAACTGGCTGAGCTCCCAAAACTTCCACCTACATGCTGAATAATGACATAAAATGACATCTTGACATAAAACTGATTGTTTAAATGCAGTATGCACGACTTTATAGCAACATTATGCGTTTTCAATTCATCATTAAGAACCGAAAAAGTCGCTGCGGTCTTCTCAGAAGGATCGGTTAGTACAAGCATAATTTATGTTTTGGATATGAAACGCGTTCGTGTAAGTGGCTGGATCTGTTGCGCCAGACCGTCGGGTGTGAAACAGATAGATTGTGTTCTCTGGCTAACATGAAGTTAATTGCTTTGACAGCGGGAATGACAAGACGTGACTCGGGCGCAATAACACAGGCTGGCCTAAAACAGAACCAGTAGTCTGCAGTACAATGCGCTATTCAAACCGTGAGACTTATAGGGGCCACGGGGGGATCCGTTTTTTTTTTCTCAAAAAACATAGGTGGGAAGTGCTGGACTTGTATTCACACCGCTGATTTTCGGGGTTGAGAAGTCTCTCTCCTGAAGTGTGGCCTCAGGCACCGCGCGGCACACGGCCGACCGTTGGAATGTGCCACCTCGGGGGGAGGGGGAAAAGAGGGGTTTATGATACGGGGCTGCGGTAATCACAGGTACTTCCCTTTCGTTTCCACACACACATACACAGCCCACAACTGTATGTCGGCCGTGGGGTGCGATAAAGTCCATAGCGGTGTCAGAGGTAACGTTTTTAAAACATAAATTAGGTGAGGCTGGAGAAAGACGAGCATATCTAAAACGCAACGGGACACGCTGGAAATTTCAACTTCATTTACCACAATAAAACACACACATATAGACATCTCAGGGCTTTGGAAGGTAATTAGAGCTTGTTATTGGACTCTGCAGGGAGAGCAAATTGCCTCTTAACCCTATGCAAATTTCTAAAGCCTCTAAATTACCATAGGTGACAATATCACAATCTACTACATAACTTCTGCCCTCTGATTGATAATTCATACTTTTTAGCAAGTAAAATTCCTTTTAGTATAATTCTAAAAATGTCCACCTTCATATTGTCAATCTTTAAAGATTTAATATATTATTTCATGTATCAGGCTTTACAAGGTTAAAGGCCTGTAGATATCATCTTTAAAACTATTTTAATGCTAACATAGTAGAACGTACCACCTCTGGTCCGAGGCGGGGGTGTAGAACATTCATTACATTTATTGAGCTGTCGGAGAGCCTTTGATGTGTGATGCACTTGAGAGGGAACAGCGAGCTCTCCCGTATGGCGTGTCCAATTTAAAGCCTAATATTTAATATTTGAGAGATAGGCCTATCTGGTGTGCTTACCGGCAGAGGAACAGACACGCACACACACTCACATGCTCCTTCGTAATAAGAAATTAGATACCACAAAAAAGGCTCATTACATCCACAGGCCGTCGCTCGGTGTCTTAAACCGAGCGGGAAATGAAATTCCTGTGGAGCAACGGTGGCCATTAAAACAGTCAAGTCTACGTTTTAATAATCGCGCATGTAAGAGGCACTTAGCGTGCTACGCAATCTTTTCAATGCCACCTTTTAAACTGATGTCATTAGTGCTGGAAAAAGCCTTTAAAGGCTGATTTCTTTCCTCCTCCCGCAAACGCAGGTGTTTCAGAGGCGACCTGGCGCACACGTGTTCCTGGTGTGCTAGCAGGCGCGCAGCAGCTATCTTCATTGTGGCTTCACACCTTTTTAATTAGGCGCAAGTCAAACAAGGTGACAAATCGCGAGCACTAAAAGACTGTTAAATAAAAGCCATTCTGTTTGCGTGATTTAATCATTCGCCGTCTTAGAAATGGAATTTTGATATTTCAAACAGTGTTGGGGTAAGGCATTACATCATTAGGCAAGTAACGTGAGTTATGTAATCAGATTACTTTTTCAAGTAACTAGTAAAGTAATGCATTACTTTTAAATTTACAACAAAATATCTGAGTTACTTTTTCAAATAAGTAACGCAAGTTACTTTGTTTTCCCATTTATTCTTCTTCTGCAGCTTTCCTGTCCCCATATTGAGAGAAATCAGGCAGAGGCGTGAACATAATGCTTATAGACAGGGGTGGACATAACTTTTTTTGTCTGGTTCTCAAGGGAGCACCTGGAGATGTTATTTGGTACTCACTTTACGCGACACGCTTATCCTAAAAGCTGCCCTCATCACTTTCCTCCTGACTGCTCTCCTCACTATCTTCTTTTTTACTAACATTAATGACACAGACAACAGCAAGAATATTAGGCTGCTGTCACTTTAAGAAGGAAAGCACGGACCGAATAACTGACGCACATCCGGTTTCTTTCTCAACTGTTCACTTTTGACATTACTGGGCGAATACTTGCCGGGACAGGTATTTTGACATAATTTTGTGTGTATGTGTCCGTTAAAGCGCAAGTAAACGCGAAAGAGGAATTAATTCGGCGTTCGAGCATGCTCTCTCTCTCTCTCTCTCTCTGCATGCGCGTGTTTCGGGGGTGTGAGGCTGTGTGCACAGTTAACAGCTCACGAGTCCCGATTTTCGCCTCCTCTTCCACTTTTAAAATCGTTTGAATCTGTTAATTGGCGAGACAAAACACTCTATGATGGTTAAATTTAGCAGTTAATACGCGTGCTGAACCGCTGGACCTTATCCGTACGGATCACAGATGAAACGCCATCCGTTGCACACCTAATAATTAAAGAACACACTTATCATCATGATTGCTATCTTACCAGAAATCCTACTCCAGTAAGTAAACTTGTCCTCAAAAAATGTTGGTACTCAAAAGCGCTTCCCGTCACGTTTTCTGGTGCGCATCGTCTATTTTTACCGCGCATGTGCACCAGTTATGTTCAACCCTGCTTATAGACTAGTTCTACACTAAATGTGAACATACATTTACTCATTTACTTATTCTCCTGCATCCTATTCTTCTGTATTCCAGAATGGCAGCACATCTGAAAGGCTTATTTGAGATGCACCCTCTACTATACAGGTGTGAATTTGCATTTCCTTCAGCCTGAGGCTTATTCATTTCACTTTTGATGTGAAAGGGCCTTTACATTTGCCAAAAATAGAACTTTTTTATTGTTATAAAGAACAAACAGCTCAGCCCAGATGAGAAAAAAGTAACGCAAAAGTAACGGAATGCATTACTTTCCATAAAAAAGTAACTAAGTAACGCAAAACTTTTTTAGGAAGTAACTCAGTATTGTAATGCAATACTTTTTTAAAGTAACTTTTACCAGACTGAAGCAACTTATGTTTACTGGATAATCCATACATCATTTTTTTTTGTTATTTCCAGAAAAAACGTTCCAATCAACCAATCAGATTTGAGGGACACATTTTCAGTTTATGTCAAATTTAGGCTTACTTTCCATAAAAACGCAAATAGTTACTTTTTTAAGGGAGTAACTCAATATTGTAATGCATTACTTTTTAACACTCTGAGGTCTGAAAACGCGCCGGCGCGTTTTGCAGGTTTTTTTTTCACATTGCAGCAAAACAGACTTAAAATACTCTGTCATTTTTTGTCATAGAGACATAAGTAATATATCAATTGAAACTATAGAATATCTTCTTTTATTTATATACACTCAAAGTAAAAACAAAATGTTGTGCTTTTTGTAAAATAAAGAAAACTAACATGATGCGTGATCTCTCCTCTCCCTCTGAACAAAGTCCAATCTGATAATTCTCAGAAAATGAACTGTAACTTAGTGAATACTAATCACAGAAAAATTAAACTTATGTCTAAAAAAACGTTAAGATGTCAGGTTTTAAATCATGTAAGTCAAATCGAAAACAAACCTTCTGTGTTTATGTAATCTGTATGAAAAGAGAGCCATGTCAGAAGTCCGTGATTCAGCTCATTATCCGCTAATGCGGCCACGCCCACGGAGCCAGCGCTATTCAGACGCAAATTCAGAGGCAATACATGCATTCATCGTCTCAATCATGTATTTATTGTCTTGACAAGTGTTTATCTGGATGTAAAAGTCATGGTTAGCGATCTCTAGAAGACATGCAGCTAGTTCCTGTTTTCTTTTCTTCTATAGATGAATTTTAGATGAGTTTTTGTTTCTTTAGCGCCCTCCTGCTGCAGTATGAATTGGAAACTCCATTCATGGAATAGCCTCTTCTTCTTTTAGATGAATTTGTGGACTAAAAAAGCACAGAGCGCCCTCCGACTTCAAGGATGAATTGAAAACACCAGCGCTCATAGTGATGACAATGAATATTAAATTAATATAACTCCTCTGTATAGAAAATTGACATAAGCATATGAGAATCCAATATTTCTCCAAATGTGCATGCTTTTAAACTAAAGCCTATATTCAGACTCTTTGCATCACAGAAATACATTATATTTTAAAGTATAATATAAAACCATTACTTTATATTGTAATAATATTTTTCTGTATGTTTCATATATCATGATGAGCTTGAGACATCACAGAAGGTTTTTTTCACAGCCTACCTGACTGAAATGCCTCATTAATATGCAAGTCATTTCAGCTCATTACTATCCAATTCTTTTGTCTTCTCAGGTGAGAACGGCCCATTTTCAGTGGTGATTCACGCCTCCTCGCATACTGTGTTTCTTGGCAAAAAGTGTCTTACAAAAACTAAATCAATATATTGTTTTATATGAAGGAGTAGGCAGCATAATTTTTACATAATTTTGAAGCAAAAACTCTAGTCTACAACCTCCAATACCCTAAAGTCTTATGAACACAGATTTACTATACTTTTTTTGGCCTTATTTCAGTGACTTAAGTTTTTTGTTTTTTCAATAACCACGCATAAATGTTATTCCTTCAAAAACACAAACATGTACATACATGTTCCTCACATATTATGGTAGCCTAGTTTGTGCTGAATACAGTGTAATGACACTTTTGTCATTTATATGTTTATGAACAACTGAAAAAAGCACAAATGTCAGGGCATGTCAAAACTTCTTCAAGCCCCAAATCAGCCTCAGACTCCAGAAGGTTTCAAAAAGCCAAATGGGTTTATGGGCTGATAATGTAAATCATAGCCTATTATTGTAATATTATGTTCTTTGAGTTCCTCTCACTTAGCTGTGATACTCATTGTAGTCTCGAGGAAAAGAATAAAAGACCAATTTCCTCTTCAGGCCTGTGATCTTTTTCTCTGATTGGATTCCTATAGGCTTTTGCGCATGGGCGACTTTTACTGAGGACTTCTCCGAAGGCTATGTTCGAGAGTTTATCTAAGGAGCGTTTAAAAGGAAATGGACACCCTTTACTTTAATTACAAGCAGAACTAACCGAATGCAACATTTCAAAGGGGATAAAAAAGACAACTCGGCCTAATTAACTTGTCGTAGTGAGATTTGGTTACTCCTATTTACAGCTTCGCTGGTTTCCAGTAGCTTCAAAGGGGAGTGAAGTTAGAGTTGGTTTATATTTAACCCAGAGTAAAAGGCGCAAGACGCTAACACAAAAACTCACGCTTGGCCACATGTGTTTGTGTTTATGAGTTAGTTGTAAATTAAATGTATGCAGAAACACAAAAAGTCTTTCAGAAGACTTTAGTTTGCGCACGTGTGCGTACCAGGAGCTGATAGACTTGTCAGACATAGGCGTCAATAGTGCAGGTTTATTCAATTCCAGCCCAATCATGGAGGTGTCACATGCTTTTGGGCGGCGTGCGGGCACCGGGCAGGCCTGGCCTGATAAATCTGCTTTTATGAGGGCCAGTTATAGCTTTTATGGCTGAATGTTGGAGAGACTGATTCAGTGATCAATCATGTGTGTGTGTGTGTGTGTGAGCGAATAAGACAACGGTGAGCGACGCACACACACACACACACACACTCAGGTACAGGTGGATCGATGCTTATTGTGAGTTTGGGGTGATGGAACACTACTGGGATATGACTAGATCATCTCTCTCTCCCTCTTTATTTCCCTCCTTCGTCGCTCGTCATCTCTCCATCCCTCCAATATTTCACTCTTCCATCTTTTCTCTTGGCATAACTCTTCATTCATCTTTCATCGCATTCTCTACATTACTCACAATGCCAAAGCTCTTTCTTCGGCTCTTTCCTTACATCGCTCTCTCTCTAGTCTTCTCTGTGATGATGTCCTAATGCAAGACACGTCAGCGAACTTTATATAAACACGCTCTCCTTACATAAACTAACATTGATGCATTTCTCTCCCTCTCTCGTGGATGAACAACATCTGTATCGCCATGAAATATCGATCGGTACAGAAATAGGCACACACTTGTACATGTACAAACACAATGACCACACCAAAGACGGTAGTTTCCCTAAAGTTGTCAGTAGACAGAGTTTGAAACAAAGGCCGAAGAGAGAGGGGCCCTGTAGACGGTGAGACAGGAAACGGCTACTGATTACATGCACATTCTCTTCTTATTAACACACACACACACACACACACACACACACCCCGCTTTAGATCCCATCTTCAAAGCAGTGCACTCATATACATTTAAGGAAATGTTCTACCAGACACTTTAAAGGTGCCCTAGAATTAAAAATTTAATTTATCTTGGCATAATTGAATAACAAGAGTTCAGTACATGGAAATGACATACAGTGAGTTTCAAACTCCATTGTTTCCTCCTTCTTATATAAATCTCATTTGTTTAAAAGACCTCCAAAGAACAGGCGAATCTCAACATAACACCGACTGTTACGTAACAGTCTGGATCATTAATATGTACGCCCCCAATATTTGCATATGCCAGACCATGTTCAAGGCATTAGACAAGGGCAGAACGTCTGGATCTGCACAGCTGAATCATCAGACTAGGTAAGCAAGCAAGAACAACAGCGAAAAATGGCAGATGGAGCAATAATAACTGACATGATCCATGATAGCATGATATTTTTAGTCATATTTGTAAATTGTCTTTCTAAATGTTTCGTTAGCATGTTGCTAATGTACTGTTCAATGTGGTTAAAGTTACCATTGTTTCTTAGTGTATTCACGGAGACAAGAGCCGTTGCTATTTTCATTATTAAACACTTGCAGTCTGTATAATTCATAAACACAACTTCATCCTTTATAAATCTCTCCAACAGTGTAGCATTAGCCGTTAGCCACGGAGCCCAGCCTCAAACTCATTCAGTATCAAATGTAAACATCAAAATAAAAACTGCACTTACATGATCTGATGCTTGCATGACGAACACTTTGTAAAGATCCATTTTGAGGGTTATATTAGCTGTGTGAACTTTGTTTATGCTGTTAAAGACAAGCGCGAGCTCAGGGGGCGGGGAGTACGAGAATTTAAAGGGGCCGCAGCCTGAATCGGCGCATATTTAATGATGCCCCAAAATAGACAGTTAAAAAAATGAATAATAAAAAAAAATCTATGGGGTATTTTGAGCTGAAACTTCACAGACACATTCAGGGGACACCTTAGACTTATATTACATCTTTTGAAAACACGTTCTACGGCACCTTTAATAGCTTGAAAATCTCATACAGCCAATAACAGTTTATTAGTATTCATTACTAGAGGTGTTAATCGTCAGAAAATAGATGATTCTGATTTCACTTAATTAATTAATGTATTAAATAGTAGTGCTTTTAAATACAATATTATGAAATATTATTGAATGTTATGAAACTTATGGAGATTAAAAAAAAATCTAAATGAAAAGTGCATTTATTTGTTATTTTAAAACAGTAAAAATATTATAATATTTTGTTTAAATAGTATATACAAGTATAATATTTATAATATAATATTACATAATATAATAATATTTTAAATAACTGTTGTATATTAATATATTTTAAAATGTAATTTATTTGTGTACTGTCAAAGTTGATTTTTTTTTTTTTTAATTAACTACCCAAATGTTCCCTTCTACAGTCAGTTTTTTTATGTTTATTAGAACAAAATCGCCCTGCAATAAGCAAACACTAAAGTACAGGACACCTACCACAAGCCAAAGTGCACACGCCTCCAAAAATATCTCATAAATATCCATAAATTTCCTGGTGTTAAGCTTCCCTTCACCCCGAAAGCCTAAATCTGTCAAAACGTAAATCACATCAGTCATACAGAGACCCCTGCACTCCCCTCTCCTTCTTTCCATGTCTCTATCTGGAGTAATCCCCTCCTCCATCTGTTTATAAAGAGTGAAAGTTGGTGATTATGAAGACGAGGAGAGTGTGTACACAGAGCGCTGCGGCTCCACAGATGAGCTCGCACTAAATATCTGTTTGTTTGACAAGAGAGCTGTAGTCTCGCTTTTATCTGTCCCACTCTTTCCTTCACTCCATCGCCCTCTTCTTTTTCACTTTCTTGAGTTCCCGACTTCCCATTTTTCCTTCAATTTCTCCTCCAAGTATTATGACTCTAGTTCTTTAACTTTTATACTTCCTTTTTACATTCTTGATTGTCCTCTTTCCTTCCTCACTTTCTTTGTCTTCTTTCCTTTTAGACTTACCATGTTAATTCTTCCTCTCATAGTTTTTTCTTTCCTTCCTTCATTTCTTTTCTTGTCTTCCTTACTTCCTTTTCATTCTTTCCATGCTTCCTTTTTCTTTCAATCCTTCTTTCTATTCTTTCTCCCTTCCTTTCTTCAGGGAAGTTCATTTCATCCTTCCTTTTTTCTTCCTTCCTTGCTTACTTCTTTCCCACTCCCTTTAATTTCTTTTCTTGCCTTCTTTTCTTTCTCACTTCCTTTTTTCTTTCCTTCCATATATCTGTCCTTATTTCCTTTCTTGCTTTCTACTTAACTCTTTTTCTTTCTTCCTTCTTTTTTGCCTCCTTTTTCTCTCTCCCTTCCTCCATTCCATCTGTACTTCCTTTCTTCTTTCGTTACTGTCTTACTTTTTTCCTTCCTCCTTCCCTCCTTTTCTTTCTTCCTTCTTTCCTTGCTTCATCGCTTCCCTTTTCCTTCCTTCCTTCCTTCCTTCCTTGCTTCCCTTTTCCTTCCATCCTCCTTCCTTCCTTCATTGCTTCAGGTAAGTTAATTCCATCCTTCTGTACTTCCTTTTTTCTTCCTTCTTCTCTCAGTTCTTTCCTTTTTCTTTCATTCACCTTTCTTTCTTCTTCATTTTTCCTTCCTCCTTGCTTACTTTTTTCTGAATTCCCTTTAACTTCTTTCCTTGCCTCTTTTTCTTTCTGCCTTCCTTCCTGTGATCTTTCCTTCCATACTCCCCCCTTCTTTCCTAACTGCCTTACTTCTTTCCTTCCTCCACTCCTTTCCCTTCTTCCTTCTTTCCTTGCCTCCTCATTTCCATTTCCTTCCTTCTTTCCTTGCCTCCTCATTTCCATTTCCTTCCTTCTTTCCTTGCCTCCTCATTTCCATTTCTTTCCTTCTTTGCCTTCCTTCCTTGAAGTTCATTCCATCATTCCAAACTTCCCTTTTGTTCCTTCATTCATCTTTTCTTTCTTTTTCCTTTTTTTCCTTCCTTCCTTGCTTACTTCTTTCCAAACTCCCTTTATCTTCTGTCCTGGCCTCCTTTTTCTTTCTCCTTCCATACTTCCTCCCTTCTTTCCTAACTTCCTTGCTTCTTTCCTTCCTACTTCCTTCCTTTTCTTTCTTCTTTCCTTGCCTACTTTTTCTCTCTCCCTTCTCTTCCTTCCTTCCCTTACTGTCTTTCCTTCCTCCTTCACTCCATTTCTTTCTTCCTTCTTTCCTTGCTTCCTCCCTTTCTTTCTTTCACAGGTTCTAAAAGAATAGCAGCAACACACATGGATGATTCTGGAACTAGGGCTCATGTTTATGATGTCATAATAAAGAGGAGAGGTTAATAAAGCGGTGTGTGTTTGGCTGAGGACCGCTGCACTCAGGGGCAGCTGTGAGGTGTGTGAGGGTTGGCTCATGTTTATGATGTACTTATGTCTCCTGGTCGCAGGTTTATGATGTATGCTGCAGCTGTACAGAGCTTTAAAGTTTACCGCAGGCTTTAAGACCAGGTGTTATGTGGTCAAAAGGGAAAAAAAATATTTTGTTTGGATTGCGTCTGTATAAAATACGAATGTGTGTCAGTGTGTAGGTGTGTGTGAATGCATATGTGGATTTAATGATATACTTATGGGTTTCCCTAACAGCAAAAGCAAGAGGGGGTAAAACCAAGAGAGGGATTGTCTATTCATTGGAGAAAATAAAGGTTTAATTGCTAAAATATTTAACAGTAAACACTTAAAGGCAAAATTAAATGGCATTCCGAACTTCTGATTTTCACCTGACAGATGATAAAACAGTACCTTAAAACAGAAAAAAGTAACTTGTATGCTACAAAACGTTTGGGGCCTATAAGATTTTTAAAATGTTTTTGAAAAGTCTTTTATGCATTTATTTGTAAAAAATACAGTAAAAAAACAGTAATATTTTGAAATATTATTACTGTTTAAAATAACTGTTTTCTATTTTAATATGTTTAAGTGTAATTTATTCCTGTGATGACAAAGCTGAATTTTCATCTCCAGTCTTCAGTGTCACATGATCCTTCAGATATCATTCTAATATTCTGATTTGCTGCTCAAGACATTATAAACATAAAGTCTTTACTGTCATTTTTGATACATTTTTTGCTATATATATATATATATATATATATATATATATATATAACTTTGAACTGTGCACAATAAGCCCATTAACTCATTCAAAATATAAAAAAGGATCAATATTTCCTGGTATCTTTTAAACGGTTCCGTTTGATTCTATTAAACAAATTAAAAACAAAACAAATGTTGTCATTCCTCTTATAACACTCTCATATTCTCTCACTCTTTTTCACCCCTGCTTTACATTTTCAGGTCAGGGTTAACATCCAAGAACATTCCCTGCACCTGAACATACACTCTCACATATAAATACATGCTTACATGCATAATGAGGAAAACTGCAGTGGAATATTGTATGTCATTATGTGCATGTGAAGCCTGAGGCTGTCTGCGACACAGTGTGATGTGTGTGTCCAGCGCTTTTAGAGTGTAATCTAAGCGCTGATCAAATGCATGAGTGTGTGTGTGTGTTGTGTGTAAGAGCTCTTAATAGAACCCTGTCGCAGGGCTGCCAGAGTGAGAAACAAGCAGGGTAATGGATGACTGGAACCTCAGCTCCCAGAATTCCCTCTGGTGACCCTCGCCGGCCAGCCATGCCGCCTACGGCAACTCCACATAAAAAGGGAAGCGGAGAGGAAAGGGAGAGAAAAAGAGAACGAAGGAGCGGGGGGGAAGAAAAAAAAAGAGAAAATGTGAAATTGATGAGAATGAAAGAGAGAAACACAAGAGATATGTTGACAGTGAAATTACCGAAAGGCCTTAAAGCATGACACAAAAAAAAAAAAAAAAAAAAAAAAAATTTATGAAAAGAGAAAAATGTTAAAAAGGCAGTTAATGAGATACAAAAGGAGGAAAATAGTGAGTAAAGGAGATAATTTTTTGGGCTGGTAGTGTATGTGAGCATGTATGTGTTTATATATGTGTGTCTGTGATTGATGACAGTGTGTGTTACTAAGAGGGGACCCATCACATGTGATCACATAAACACTTATTCAGTGTTTGTGGAGCTTGACGAGGCTGCGCACAGCTCTGTGTGTGTGTGTGATTGATGAGAGAGTGTGTCGGTAAGTGATCTTTGAGCCTGACATGGCCGAATGCTGCTTTGTGTCGTCACAGATATCACAAGAGCGAAAACACACACCATTAATCAAGCTTAATTAACTTGCACACAAAACCCTTTCAGAAAACCTGAGCAAAAGTCAGTTTTAAGAGTAAGTACATTTCTAGGCAATATGTGCATGTATGTGTATGTCATTTGGTCGGTTTGTTCGGGAAATGGACATCACTTTCTCCGTGTCTGTCTTCAATTTTCATTTTCTTTCTCTTGTTCTGGCAGTCTTAAAGTTATAGGGAGGGAAATTAACGCATTTCCAGCCAAATGTAGGTACTTTTTGCATTTGTAGTGATGGGCAATTAAAGAAGAAATATATAATTTCATATAATTAAAGAAGAATATATAAAAACATTAATGTGCATGTCTGATTGCCTGTTTTTGTCCAACGCGAAATTAAATTAGCTAGTAAAAATCTAAGTTGGAGGTCAAATTGGACACTTTTGCACAAAACTGGGCAGCTTTGCATTGGCAAAATGTTTATTTCCCACTCTGATCATAACACTAAACATACTGCATGTTTGTCTCAGGATTTGCCAACCAAATGCCCACACAAGGATACTAAAATACCTGAAATTAACTGTCAGGACAAGCAAACACTTAATAAAAAATGCTCAAATGTTTGTTTGAGGGACAGATTTAAAGAGATGAAAATATCATTAGCTCAGTATAAAAACAATAGACGTGAAATGAAAGTCTCCGTCATACCTAAAGAATAACTATCTCATGTGCTTCTAACTCTCTGACCCCATCTCGCTCCTTCTCAATCTTTTTTTTTATTTTATTTTTTTATATCTCCACGGATGAGTTGATATCAAAATAACGATGAGCCACGGAGAAATGTAAAATTTTCATCTGGGGAGAGTGATCAGTAAATGATGCATGTAAATCCACATAATGAACTCAAATCCCTCAAACAGACCTCTTAAAGACATTACCATGCCCTACACACACACACACACACACACACACACACACACACACACACACACATCTATCACTGTTCACTCACAGGGTTGTCAGACACTCAATGTCGAGTCTGAGCATTCAGTAAGCAGCTGTTTTACAGAGAACAGAGTGTGAGAAAAAGCTCATGAGTGCATATTAAAGATGCCATATTGAGTATTTTGAATTATAATGTTAGTCAGGTTTCTTGCACCACAAAAGCCATAACTTTCTCTCCATCAGACATCTAGAATTAAACGGGGTGTTTTTGCTGCTGTACCTTTAAGACTTCTATATGTAAAAAGTGTGTTTTTATAGTCTTCACCATTAAGTTTAAACATCTAATAATACATTTTGTCATTATTAAAAGGGTCAGTTCACACAAAAATGAAATTCCACACCCGTAAGACCTTCAGTCATCTTCGGAACACAAATTAAGATATTTTTGATGAAATAACAGAGCTTTCTGACCTCCCACAGCAACATCATAACAAATTTCAAGGTCCAGAAAAGTAGTAAAGATATAGTTAAAATAGACTGCAGTGGTTCAACTTTTAATGTTATGAAGCGACGAGAATACTTTTTGTGTCTGACTATTTTAACAATGTCTTTACTACCTTTTCGGCCCTTGAAATTTGTAATGACGTTGCTGTGTATAGGGAGATCAGAAAGCAATCGGATTTCATCAAAAAAATCTTAATTTGTGTTCCGAAGATGAACGAAAGTCAAAGGGGTTTGGAATGACACAAGGGTAAATTTTCATTTTTGGGTGAACTAAACCTTTAACGCGGGGATAGGGAACATTAATCCCATTGTCCTGCAGAATTTAGCTCCAACCCTGAAAAAAAAAAAAAACACTCACCTGCCTGTAACTTTAGTAATCCTTGATAGAAAACCTTGATTAGCTTCAGGTGTGTTTAATTAGGGCTGGAGCTAAACTCTGCAGGACAATGGCCCTCTAGGATTGACGTTCCCCACCCCTGCTTTTAGGGAACGTTTACACGGCAACAATGTAATAAAAACTGAAAAATTTCTGTATTTCCGATGCGTTTTTCACGTACAGACGACAACATTTTCAAAATTATCCCTGTTCACACGGATCTGCGAAAACAACTAAAAACGCTGTATTATGCTGCCAGGCCGGTAGATGGCGATGTCACTTTGTAAAGAAACAATACACGCTTATAGACTGAACACATAAATGGGTCTCATTCATGAAACACGAGCAGAATGAATTTTTGTGTTAATCGTGTGTAAAGTGGTTCTGGTGTAAATTTTTGGATTCATTAAAATGTTCGTATTTTCCAAATGTTAGTTGGTACGAAAGAAATCTACACCTGCTCCCAGCCACGCGTAAATAGTGCGTTTAACATCCGAACGTTTTGCTCATTAATAAGGCTGCATTTTAATTCACCTTAATAAGGTACATATTTACACAGCATTTTGAAAAAATATTATATATAGTAATTACATACGTTTTTTCTTTTTACTTTTATTGTGAGAGCCAGTAATAGCATCTGCAAACAGAGCACTTTAATAAAATAATTAATTGATTTCAATAGGGCTGGGCAAACTAATGGCCCCAAATGGCCAAAATCCTTCGTTTGGTGTCATAATATGATGCCCATATATAGTTGTCAGTCGGATTTAATGGGCGGGATTTATGGTAATTGAGAATGAGCGTGCACACTCGTCCCATTTACGACTGATTGGAATTCATTAACACACACATTTCACTATCACTTCTGACGTTTACGAAGTATTTGTGAATCAGGACAAGAGTTTTCGGGAAAGTCTGTTTACGCGCAAATCACTCACAGGTTTACTCGTATATTTACCAATGTTTCATGAATGAGACCCAATGTGTATGCGCATTACGTCACAGTTTTCACAAATTTGCATGAAAACGCAATTGTTTTCAAAAACCCATTTCCGCCATTGTTGTGTATAAACAGCCAAATATTTTCCATTTTTATTTGAAAGAGATGCTATGTAAACGGCTCATAAATATATGTAATATATTAAAGCGGCTTTGGTGTTTCATGCTTTCTACAAAATAAAACCGGAAACCGAGGGTAACCCGGGTATGACGCAATTTACAGACGACTCCCGGACATGTTCCGGATTCTTGGTCGCAATTTTCTCACGTTTTACAAATAGTTGGAAACATTTGGGATATTGTAAGTACTCAAGTGAACACTGGCCTAGTGTTTTTTGGATATTTTACTGCACAAATCTTACATATTGTGCCTTTAAAAACACTTATTTTTAAGTCTGTTAACTTCTAAACAACCTTAAAAACATGCAGCGAGTAATTGGGATAACATTTTTATCATTATACAAAATGCAACGGACTACAAGGTTTCATTTTTTAAAATAAATAAATTAGTTACACCCCTTTTTTAGACCTGACGCCCATGGGTGCATCCCAACACATCTGTTATAAGGAGAACAGAGATCTACTTGGATCAGTTTAGGGATGTAATTTTCCCCCTGAGTGTCATGAAAATGAATTCTGGGCATCTGGAACAGGCTGATCGCTGTAGCTAGAAGGAAACAAAACCAACATCCATCCGGAGTGGGAAGCAGCTGAGCCCAGAGCTGAGATGCATGTAGAGGAGCAGAAATGATAGACACGCAGGTAAAAGACCAGCACGTGTGTGTGATCCATTTCACTGGACATGCACAAAAACCCCACAGATCCTGTTACTGCTCTGACAGCTTCTTTTTCCAGGCTAACTGTAGAGACTGGGACAGACAGGAGCTAGAGAGGAAACAGGGAGCAGAGAGAGAAAAACAGGCTGAGAAAAAGATAGAGGGAGGATGAAGGAGAGAGCCGCATTCCTGTGGTCTCAGCTGCAGCGCTGCAATGACTTAAATGCAATGTTGCTTCAACGCTGGCTGAAGTGGATGCTTTACAAAAGAAATAAAACTGCAGGGCATGTCTGCTAAACCAATCACACACACACATAAACACAAACATATCTCTGCACAATGCTCAGTACCAAAACCTAGAGAGCTGCTTCCATAGGCAGCCTTTAAAGGGATAGTTCACCCAAAAATGAAAATAATGTCATTTATTACTTACCCTCATGTCGTTCCACATCCGCAAGACCTTTGTTCATCTTCCGAACACAATTTAAGATATTGTTGATGAAATCCGAATGGCTCAGTGAGGCCTCAGTTGAGAGCAAAGCCATTCAAACTCGCAATGTCCATAAATGTACTAAAAACATATTTGAAACAGTTCATGTGAGTTCACTGGTTCTACCTTAATATTATAAAGTGACACAAATACTTTTTGTGCTCCAAAAAACAAAATAAACATTTCAACAATATCTAGTGATGGCCGATTTCAAAACACTGCTTCAGAGCTTTACGAATCGATTCAGTGGTTCGGAGCACCAAAGTCACGTGATTTCATTAGTTTAGCTGTTTGATAGGAGATCCGAATCACTAAATGCAATCCGAATCACCTTGATTAGCTTCAGGTGTGTTTAATTAGGGCTGGAGCTAAACTCTGCAGGACAATGGCCCTCTAGGATTGAAGTTCCCCACAACAATGTAATAAAAACTGAAAAGTTTCTGTATTTCCGATGCGTTTTTCACGTGCAGATGACAACGATGTCAAAATTATCCCTGTTCACATGGATCTGCGAAAACGACTAAAACGCTGTATTATGCCGTCAGGCCAGTAGATGGCGATGTCACATTGTAAAGAAACAAAACACGCTTATAGACTGAACACATAATATGTATGCGCATTACGTCACTGTTTTCACAAATTTGCATGGAAACGCTTCAGAGCTTTACGAATCGATTCAGTGGTTCGGAGCACCAAAGTCATGTGACTTCAGCAGTTTAGCCGTTTGATAGGAAATCCGAATCACTAATTCGAAACTAAAGATTCATAAAGCTCTGAAGCATTGTTTTGAAATATGGTTGAAAAGTCATTATTTTGTTTTTGCCGCACAAAAGTATTCTTGTCGCTTTATAATATTAATATAGAACCACTGAACTCACATGAACTGATTTTTAGTAGCTTTATGGACATTGAGAGTTTGAATGGCTTTGCTCTCAATAGAGGCCTCACTGAGCCATCGGATTTCATCAACAATATCTTAATTTGTGTTCGGAAGATGAACGAAGGTCTTACGGGTGTAAAACGATATAAGGGTGAGTAATACATGACATTATTTTCATTTTTGGGTGAACTAACCCTTTAAGGCATCAAAGGTGCTTCAGATACAAATGCTGCTCATAAAAGTAGGCAAAATAATTATGTTGACTTCTACAACTCCTTACAAAAAGTACTGTGGTGATACCATAGTACAGTGCTGGTATCAGATGGTAAAACCATGGTACTTCGAAGTACACCAGTTACTGAAATTCATGTACCATGGTATATTTTTAAAGGCACTTTCAAAAATACTATGGTGGTACATGTCCAAATTACCATATTATATTTCTAAAGTACCATGGTATACGTTTAAAATACCTTAATAGTTCATGGTTGTATAATATAATATATATATATATATATATATATATAAAACTATAATATAAATATCAAATATGACTACTTTAATATAATACTATAACTATAATATAAAACTACTTTACACCAAAAATGTTTGTTTTATATGTGTTTTTGCTTATTAGTGCATCATGTTTCTCTCGAGTCACCTATATTGAAATCAGAATAAAGCTGCTGCCAAATCAGTCGCTTACACCTGCTAGGATGCTGCTTTAGAAGGTGGTAGGCAGCAAGAAAGCTCACTAGGTTTTGGAACACAGCTCTGTTTTTATTCCATCTCTCCTCATCTATCCTTTAATTCCCTACATATTTCTCAAATTTCTCTTCTAGTCTTTCCATCGTTCAGCTTGTACCTATCAATTTCCTCAGTTCTTGTCTTGATATTTCAGGGAACTTTCCTCTCTCTCTCTCTGTCTATTGAAGAATGATGAGCCACACTGGTCTATATTGAGCTGTGTGTGTTTATGTGTGTATCTACTTTTAGAGACCTTCTAAAGCCCAGTCCATCCATCTTACAGACGACAGCGAGGGCAGAGTTTGGGTCAGAACATTCACTTCTCATCCTCTCATGAACTCACTCTCTCTCTCTCTCTCTCTCTCTCTCTCTCTCTTTTCTGTCTCATGTCATCTCTCTTTTTCAAGCAAGCCTCATTCCACAAAAGACCACGTGTTTAGGCAAACCTCATGTTTGGAACTTAAGCTTGTCATCAAGTTTGGATCTAAGTAATTGTTTCCTTTGCAAGCTAAAGTTGGCTTTGGACCGTTCCGCAGGCTTAATTTTTACTTCGTCTCAGAAATAGCACCGCAGAACTGCAGCTCATTAGTTTACAGACACCGCAGATGTTCATTTTGGAAGTGGAGAGAATAGTTTTGTTGATTGCTGTTATCTATCAGATGACAGGAGTCAGATGTAAAAACACTGTAATCACTTTCAGAGGTTTCTAGACGGTGTCATCTGTGCTGCAGACACTGAATGGCATTACTTGGGTCCATTTGATAAAGATGTCTAGACAAATTGAACGTTACAAGTTACATTAGCTTTGAGGAACCAATTTTCTGACAAATACACCTGGTATTATGATGCATTTTGGTCGATCGGATCACAAGTGGATGACGCTAAATACTGATGTTTTGAGCTTGTCCACGTTCGACCACTTCCAGAGGTAGTCGAAAACACATTTGACCGGATTGTTTTCGTAGTGGAAACGCTCATGTGGTTGAATGGGTTCGAACAGCCACAAAAGACCATCTACTCTTGCCCATTTAAACTTTGTCAGCTGAAGACGAAAATGTAATAAGCACAATGTTCTTCACCATTCCTGATTTCTAACACACGCTCACTGCATGTGGTGTGGTCATGCGGCTATCAGAGCAGAAACGAAAGCTGCTGCTCTCCGTATGTTTTTTTCGCTATCTCTGGACGCATTCATATGTAAATTGCGCAAGCTTATTTTGTTCATTAGATCGAAAGATCTGAAAATCCCATACATTTACCCGCCCATAGAGCCTCCTCTCAAAGAAGTAGTGAAAAGTGAATACAGTCAGCTTGTAGAGATGATATGAGTTATTGAAGCAGCAGCAATTGTTCGCAATGTCTTTGTGAGAGTGTCACTGGTTACCAGTGGTAATTGAGAACAGAAGGATTTACACAGAGACAAGACTATCTGTCTACTCTCATAATTACACACGCTTACACACACACACTCACAAACACATTGTGGCATAGCGGAACATGGTTATCAGTGCATTCTCACACTCTCATGCACTCATCTGCATATCACACATATACACAGACGTCAAAAGGACACAATGATACAAAAGCAATAATGAGGCATCAGAACAATAAGACAATAAGATGCTCGAAAGAGATTCTTCACAACTCGACAAGCACACAGACGGTGTGGAGAAAAATTTTACCAGATTTGATACACAACTAATAGACTGTAAACCCTAACGCTCAAAATAATTAATTGGTTTGAGTAGGACAAACTTAAATTAAACAAATTAGTTCAGTCAAATTAACTTTTATGAGTATTTAGCACTTTCGTTTTCTTTTAAATTTACAGAACTGATATATTTGAAGTAAACTGAACTGTTTCATTGCTTCTAGTTTTATGAACTCTTTTGTTTTAATTTAGATGAACTTAAATTTAACCGAAACTGGGCTTGGATTTCTGTTTCCCAGCATGCTTTGCCCATTGCACTTGAAAGGGAAAGTAAATGCTAGTTTTAAGTGTTTTTTTTTTTTGTGCAAGATTATTGTTAAGTAGGAGATTTAGGGCCCAATTTTAATGATCTAAAAAAAAAAAAAACTGACTTTAGACCAGGTTTCAGTTGGTCAATGGCACAGTCTTTGCCTCAAAATAGTAACGCACCAACAATGCACCTGAACACACCTCATTTTCAGACCAGTTTTCAGCACAAATGCATTTGTTATTTAAGCAACGTGGCACAGGACATGAAAATAAACTGCGTCGGGCTGAAACTAGCAAAAAACACTTGCGTCACGCCTGGCGTCGCATTGCCTCAGGTGTATGATAGGGTCCTATGTAGTGATTAATGTTTTGTTATGCTAATTTAGTAGAGTTTCTTTTAATGTGGGTTTTTGTAGAGTTACCATCATGGTGACAAGTGGTTCATGCGGCTTGGTTTGAGAGCAAGTATCTTAAATGCTTTATATTGCTGCACTCATTCATTCATGCTATTGTTAACATGTTAGCAAATTAGCAAGTTAGCATTTTCTGTATTATCTAGTTATATTTAGCTAATAATAAAAAACATTAACATTATGTTTAATTATCTTAACATTATCTTAACGTTTACATTAAGATTACATGATAATTTAAGTTAAATGTATGAATTAGTTTACTCAAATATTTCAATTTAAGAACAATTAAAAGGTTTGAGTACAAAATAAAAAATCTGCCAGTTCTGCTTACTTTGAATTTCTTAACTTAAAATTTTTGATGTAACTGACTGCCTCAATTTTTTTGAGTTTTGCCAACTTATTTGGAGATACAGCTTGTCTCGGTCTGTCTGTCTGTCTGTCTGTCTGTATCTATCTGTATCTATCTGTATCTATCTATCTATCTATCTATCTATCTATCTATCTATCTATCTATCTATCTATCTATCTATCTATCTATCTATCTATCTATCTATCTATCTATCTATCTATCTGTCTGTCTGTCTGTCTGTCTGTATCTATCTGTATCTATCTATCTATCTGTCTGTCTGTCTGTCTGTATCTATCTATCTATCTATCTATCTATCTATCTATCTATCTATCTATCTATCTATCTATCTATCTATCTATCTATCTATCTATCTATCTATCTATCTATCTGTATCTATCTATCTATCTATCTATCTATCTATCTATCTCTCTGTATCTATCTGTATCTATCTATCTATCTATCTATCTATCTATCTATCTATCTATCTATCTATCTATCTATCTATCTATCTGTATCTATCTATCTATCTATCTATCTGTATCTATCTATCTATCTATCTATCAAATTCAAATTCAAATTCAAATTCAAAATTGCTTTATTGGCATGACTGTAAATAATACAATATTGCCAAAGCATACATATAACAATAATAAAAACATCTGTATAATAGAAGAAAATATAAAATATTATAATGCTATCAAATATTACAACATAACAAACTTAAATTAACAGTGTAACACAATAGAACATGTCTGAACATTTGTTACCACAGTGGTTAAACAAATATACACACACATGTACGGAGG
>NC_090237.1:26390000-26407500 GCF_024489055.1 Chanodichthys erythropterus
ATAGTCTTTGACAGTACACAATAGCTATTGTATTATTTACTTAGATGTTTCCAAGCAAAGCTTATACTTTAAAAGCATGGTTTAATTCAATATTAAAGAAAAAAGTTATTTTTGTTAAATTTACTTAACTTAGTTAAGTAGATTTTACTTAATTCTATATGTGAAATTAAATAGAATTAAGCAATATTTATTTGCATAATTTCTTTATGAATGTTAAGTTCAATAGTAAGTAGATTATAACAGTTAAGTAAGCAGTGTTAGTGCAAATTGTTATGCAGATTTTATTAAGTAAATCCTACAAGTTATTATTTCAGTGTATGTTTTAAGTAGCTTTAATCAAAATCAATATATGTCATGTCCTCATTTAGCTAGGAAAATGTATGGAAGCTTGTTTCTGCCAAGGAATAAAACAATTTAAAAGACAATTCTGCTTTTTTTCCCTCACAATTGCGGGAACTTCAAGTTATAAAATCAAAACTGCGAGATATAAACTCTCAATTCTGACTCTTTTTCTCAGAATTGCGAGTTATAAAGCCAGGATTGTGAGATATAAACTCGCAATTCTGAGAAATAAAGTCCGTTTTTTTTAAAAGTCTTTTTTACCCATTTATAATTCGCAATCGCGATAAAAAATGTAAGAATCGTGAGAAAAAAAGTTACAATTCAGTGGCGGAAACAAGCTTTCATAAGAATGTGTGTGTAACTGAAAGTATGGTAGAAAGTAAAATGATATAACTAATGTGATATCTGAGTGATTTAAGTGAGAGTGGGTGTGTGGTAATGTTATATGGCATTCAAAGACAGTCTGAGGCCCAAGCTTTAGTTATGCTGATACTGCACACCTTTAAACTGCTAACACATACTCTCATAAAACAACCTGATTGTGCTCATGGTTTTTATGAATATAGAATAAAGACATTCACATTGATGTTTGCTGACCCGTGTTATATTTACATGATGGTCTTTGAGTAAACAAGGCTAGTGTGTGTGTAAACAGTAAGGCCAGAGTGACTCTGTAATGTGGGCCGAGTCTCTTAAAGCTTAAAAAGAGAGGAATCTCACATATTTACCAATCGGTCTAAATGAGGGCATAACATAGACCCTAATCATATCCGTAAAAAGATAATGTTTTGCAGTTTTAGAATAAGAAAAAAAACGTTATTCATAATTCATTTAGACTAAACATGAAACACACACAAACTTGTTGAGCTCAGTAGATTTGAAGTAAAACATGATTTATGAGGCTTTAAAATAGTGAGGTTCACTTCAAATGTCCGTTTTCGACATGTTTAAGTATTTTCAACAATTTGGCCCTCACAAGTAGTACAACATCTATCTGTGTGAACCGCACCCTGGGCTGCTCCTGTACTTGACCTCTGTCTATCACTCACTGCATGGCTCAATATTTGTCTCAGACATCATAAATATTAAATATGCAGAGAGCAAATATTTGAGTTTGGCCAATCTGCAAAGTACTGCTCAAAGACGGCATTCAGAGGAAGGGAGAGGCTCTTCCAACACTCACACACACATAAAAAATATACACAAACACATCAAATTCATACACACTTATGCATAACCACACACACAAGACACCTAAACAGACATGAACACACTAATATGCACATGCAACAAAAAAACCATAGATACATACACATAACTATACACTAATACATGTAAACACACTTGAAAACACATAAATACACACATATTCTCTTAATACATTTTGCTCTTATTTTGCACTAGAAAAAAAAGGCTTTTTTTTAAAGATGTCTGTGTGTGACTAAGTGAAAGGTAATCCATCTGACCCTATGTAATTATGACCTTTGAACCTGAGAACATCCTAAATCAGAATTCAAAACACACACCCTCACTCACTGATCTCTCGAACCCGCCTGGAGCCACAGGCAGAGGTGAAAGCTCATTGCCGTGACATTGTGACGCCCGGGTGACCCTGGTGTCGTTGAGGGTTTGCCCTCTGGCAGCAGAACCATTAGAGGCCAGAAAAAAAGGACGGATAATACGATAAAAATGTGTCTGCGTGTGTTATTGTTGGAATAATATGTCTCCTATCCTCAGTATGAAAAGCAAATGTGTAAATAAACTCATCCAAACATTACCAAGGTGTTCCTTTGGGTTAATTGGTGGAGCATGGCACCAGAAATGCTAAGGTTATGGGTTCAGTTTCAAGAGATTCCATATACTGATTAAACATAGACTAAACTTTGTGAGTTGCTTTAAATTAAAGAGTCTTCCAAGTAAAATGTAGCATAGTGGTTAGTGTTTATATGAGCAACGTAAGTTTGAATCCAACTTTCAACATTACCTGACACTGTTCCTTTTCATTTCTTGTAAAAAAATAAACATGTTATTTTAAGGTGTCCTTGTTAGAATGTAATTATACAGTTAAAGTGATAGTTCACCCAAAAATGAAAATTCGGACAGAATTTTAATTTTAGGGTGAACTATCCCTTTAAGTGCTGGGTAATAACATGTATATTCTATAGGGGTTAGGGTTAGGAACAGGAATAGGGTTTGGTTTAGGGTTAGTTGCATGTAATTATGCATAATTTACTTCAGCGTAGTCAATTAATTCATAGTATAGTTATTAATATAATAAGTATGTAACGTGTAAGAAGCACATAGTAAAATAAAGTTTTACCAAAAAACTATATTTTTATGTTTTTGAAAAAAGTCTGTCATGTTCACCAAGTTATTTGTTCAAAAATACAGTAAAAACAGTAATATTTTCTTATTTTGATATATTTTAAAATTATTCCTGTGATGGCAAAAGTGAATTTTCAGCAGCCATTCATCATGTACCATTCAACCATTCTAATATGTGACCCTGGACCACAAAACAAGTCATAAATCGCATGGGTTTATTTGTAGCAATAGCCAACAATACACTGTATGGGTAAAAATGATCGATTTTTCTTTTATGCCAAAAATCATTAGGATATTAAGTAAAGATCATGTTCCATGAAGATATTTTGTAAATTTACTACCACAAATATATCAAAAATTAATTTTTGTAAGTAATATGCATTGCTAAAGACTTCATTTGGACAACTTTAAAGGCAATTTTCTCAATATTTTGATTTTTTTGCACCTTCAGATTCCAGATTTTCAAATAGTTGTATCTCAGCCAAATATTGTCCTGTCCTAACAAATGGAAAGCTTATTTATTCAGCTTTCAGATGATGTATAAATCTCAATTTCAAAAAATTGACCCTTATAACTGGTTTTGTGATCCAGGGTCTACGGAAGAGGATTAGTGCCAAGCAATAATAAAAAAATAAAACCATCTCGAGATTAAAGTCATTAAATTATGAGAAAAAAGTAGAGATAAAATGTTGAGAATAAAGTCATTAAATTACGAGAAAAAAGTTGTTAAATTTTGAGAAAAAAGTCAAGATAAAATGTTGAGAATAAACTTGTTAAATTACGAGAAAAAAGTTGTTACATTTTGAGAAAAAAGTTGAGATAAAATGTTGAGAATAAAGTCATTAAATTACAAGAAAAAAGTCGTTAAATTACAAGAACAAATTCGTTAAATTATGAGAAAAATTACGTTAAATTTCAAGAAAAAAGTCGAGATAAAATGTTGAGAATAAACTCAATAAATTATGAGAAAAATGCCGTTAAATTTCGAGAAAAAAGTCAAGATAAAATGTTGAGAATAAAGTCATTAAATTACGAGAAAAAAGTTGTTAAATTACGAGACCAAATTCATTAAATTATGAGAAAAATGTCGTTAAATTTAGAAAAAAAAGTCAAGATAAAATGTTGAGAATAAAGTCATTAAATTACGAGAAAAAAGTCGTTAAATTATGAGAACAAATTTGTTAAATTATGAGAAAAATTACGTTAAATTTCGAGAAAAAAGTTGAGAATAAACATTAAATTACGAGAAAAAAGTCGTTAAATTACGAGAACAAATGTCAAATTATGAGAAAAATGACATTAAATTTCGAGAAAAAAGTCGAGATAAAATGTTGAGAATAAACATTAAATTACGAGAAAAAAGTCGTTAAATTAAGAGAACAAATTTGTCAAATTATGAGAAAAATGTTGTTAAATTTCGAGAAAAAAGTCGAGATATAATGTTGAGAATAAACATTAAATTACGAGAAAAAAGTTGTTAAATTACGAGAATAAATTTGTCAAATTATGAAAAATATGTTGTTAAATTTCGAGAAAAAAGTCGAGATAAAATGTTGAGAATAAACTCATTAAATTAACGAATTTATTCTCCTAATTTAACAATTTTGTTCTTGTAATTTAATGACATTTTTCTCATAATTTATTGACTTTATTCTCAACCTTTTATCCCAACTTTTTTCTCGAAATTTAACATCTTTAATCTCGAGATGGTTTTATTTTTTTTTTTTACTATTGCTTGGCCCTAAGGGTCACATATGCTGATTTGATGTTTAAGAAATATTTCTTATTATTATTAAGGTTGAAATCAGTTGTCCTGCTTAATATTTTTGTGTAAACTGTTTTTTTTTTTCAGGTTTTTTTTTTTTTTAGATGAATAGAAAATGAAAAAGAACAGCATTTATTTGAAATAGAAATCTTCTGTATTTCCAGTGGGATATTTGAAAATCTTTAGCATCGCTGGCACCACGGGTATTTATCTGAGTGAAAGGCCGTTACTAAAAAGACTGTGAGAGTGGGATGGTACTGGCGGTGTATCTAAGTGAATGAGAGGATATTTAAGATGGCACTGTGTGGAGAATCCGATTTTTATATGTTTTGGCAGTTGGCCTTTTAGAGCAAAGAGACAAAACCTAATCTCCTGTCCGCTCTCTTTCTCTCTCTCTCACACACACATACAGATATACAGACGCATCCTTTACAGACCGGCCCGGAGGGGGCTCCGTCTTGAGGGCACAAAGGTTGCGTCTGGAGGCGTGTAAAGTAAGCGGACCCCTGGTGAGCCGTACAAAGGTGGGAGGAGAGAAACAGAACAACACGCCCCAGCCTGCCCCTAGCTCGGCCCAGCAGGGAGACTCCTTCTGTGTTCATCTCTGCGTCAGTCACTCCCTCTCTCTGCCTGGAGGACAGATTAAAGTACAGTGAAGAGATAAATTCAAAAGGTTGACACGTCAAACGGAGGCCAACGCTGGATGAAAGAAAAAGAGATTCGTACACAAAATAGATCACTCACACATGCTAAACAGAATCAATAAACAGAGACAAGCGTACGACAGTGTGAGCGATAAAACCGCTGCAGTAAACGCATGAAGCCAAATAGCATGTTCTTTACACAGTGTCTCAACAAGACATGATGCATGTTTTGAGAGTCAAATTTTTTTATTATTTCCTTTTTATATGTGGGAAATACATTTGGAAAATTTATGGAAGCTTGTTTTCTGACTTTTTAACTCGCAATTCTGACTTTATAACTCGGAATTGCAACTTTATATCACAATTCTGACTATAACTCACAATTATGAGTTTATATCTCGCAATTCTGACTTTATGACTCGCAATTCTGACTTTATAACTCACAATTCTGACTTGATAACTCGCAATAGCAACTTTTTATATCACAATTCTGACTTTATAACTCGTATTCTGACTTTATAACTTGCAATTCTGACTTGATAACTCGCAATTGCAACTTTTTATCTCGCGATTGCAACTTTTTATCTCGCAATTGCAACTTTATATCTCAGAATTCTGACTTTATAACTCGCAATTCTGACTTTATAACTCGGAATTGCAACTTTTTATCTCGCAATTCTGACTTTATGACTCGCAATTCTGACTATAACTCACAATTATGAGTTTATATCTCGCAATTCTGACTTTATGACTCGCAATTCTGACTATAACTCACAATTATGAGTTTATATCTCGCAATTCTGACTTTATAACTCGCAATTCTGACTTGATAACTCGCAATAGCAACTTTTTATATCACAATTCTGACTTTATAACTCACAATTCTGACTTTATAACTCGCAATTCTGACTTGATAACTCGCAATTGCAACTTTTTATCTCGCGATTGCAACTTTTTATCTCGCAATTGCAACTTTATATCTCAGAATTCTGACTTTATAACTCACAATTCTGACTTGATAAATCACAATTCTGACTTTATAACTCACAATTCTGACTTTATAACTCACAATTCTGACTTTATAACTCACAATTCTGACTTGATAAATCACAATTCTGACTTTATAACTCGCAATTCTGACTTTATAACTCGCAATTCTGACTTTATAACTCACAATTCTGACTTTATAACTCACAATTCTGACTTTATAACTCACAATTCTGACTTGATAACTCACAATTCTGACTTTTAAACTCACAATTCTGACTTTATAACTCACAATTCTGACTTTATAACTCACAATTCTGACTTGATAACTCGCAATTCTGACTTGATAACTCGCAATTCTGACTTTATAACTCGCAATTCTGACTTTATAACTCGCAATTGCAACTTTTTATATCACAATTCTGACTTTATAACTCGCAATTCTGACTTTATAACTCGCAAGTCTGACTTTATATCTCGCAATTCTGACTTTATAACTCGCAATTCTGACTTTATAACTCACAATTCTGACTTGATAACTCGCAATTCTGACTTTATATCTCACAATTCTGACTTTATATCTAACAATTATGAGTTTATAACTCGCAATTCTGACTTTATAACTCACAATTCTGACTTTATAACTCACAATTCTGACTTTATATCTAACAATTATGAGTTTATATCTCGCAACTCTGACTTTATAACTTGCAATTCTGACTTTATATCTCACAATTGTGAGTTTATATCTTGCAATTCTGACTTTATAACTCGCAATTCTGACTTTATAACTCACAATTCTGACTTGATAACTCGCAATAGCAACTTTTTATATCACAATTCTGACTTTATAACTCACAATTCTGACTTGATAACTCACAATTCTGACTTGATAACTCGCAATAGCAACTTTTTATATCACAATTCTGACTTTATAACTCGCAATTCTAACTTTATAACTCGCAATTCTGACTTTATAACTCGCAATTCTAACTTTATAACTCGCAATTCTGACTTTATAACTCGCAATTCTGACTTTATAACTCGCAAGTCTGACTTTATAACTCACAATTCTGACTTTATAACTCGCAATTCTGACTTTATAACTCACAATTCTGACTTTATAACTCGCAATAGCAACTTTTTATATCACAATTCTGACTTTATAACTCACAATTTTGACTTTATAACTCACAATTCTGACTTTATAACTTGCAATAGCAACTTTTTATATCACAATTCTGACTTTATAACTCGCAATTCTGACTTTATAACTCGCAATTCTGACTTTATAACTCACAATTCTGACTTTATAACTCGCTATTCTGACTTTATAACTCGCAATTCTGACTTTATAACTCACAATTCTGACTTGATAACTCGCAATAGCAACTTTTTATATCACAATTCTGACTTTATAACTCGCAATTCTGACTTTATAACTCGCAATTCTGACTTTATATCTAACAATTATGAGTTTATATCTCGCAACTCTGACTTTATAACTTGCAATTCTGACTTTATATCTCACAATTGTGAGTTTATATCTTGCAATTCTGACTTTATAACTCGCAATTCTGACTTTATAACTCACAATTCTGACTTGATAACTCGCAATAGCAACTTTTTATATCACAATTATGACTTTATAACTCACAATTCTGACTTTATAACTCACAATTCTGACTTGACAACTCGCAATAGCAACTTTTTATATCACAATTCTGACTTTATAACTCACAATTCTGACTTGATAACTCGCAATAGCAACTTTTTATATCACAATTCTGACTTTATAACTCACAATTCTGACTTGATAACTCGCAATAGCAACTTTTTATATCACAATTCTGACTTTATAACTCGCAATTCTGACTTTATAACTCGCAATTCTGACTTTATAACTCGCAATTCTGACTTTATAACTCGCAATTGCAACTTTTTATCTCACAATTCTGACTTTATAACTCGCAATTCTGACTTTATAACTCGCAAGTCTGACTTTATAACTCGCAATTGCAACTTTTTATATCACAATTCTGACTTTATAACTCGCAATTCTGACTTTATAACTCGCAAGTCTGACTTTATAACTCACAATTCTGACTTTATAACTCGCAATTCTGACTTTATAACTCACAATTCTGACTTAACTCGCAATAGCAACTTTTTATATCACAATTCTGACTTTATAACTCACAATTTTGACTTTATAACTCACAATTCTGACTTTATAACTTGCAATAGCAACTTTTTATATCACAATTCTGACTTTATAACTCGCAATTCTGACTTTATAACTCGCAATTCTGACTTTATAACTCACAATTCTGACTTTATAACTCACTATTCTGACTTTATAACTCGCAATTGCAACTTTTTATATCACAATTCTGACTTTATAACTCGCAATTCTGACTTTATAACTCGCAAGTCTGACTTTATAACTCACAATTCTGACTTTATAACTCGCAATTCTGACTTTATAACTCACAATTCTGACTTAACTCGCAATAGCAACTTTTTATATCACAATTCTGACTTTATAACTCACAATTTTGACTTTATAACTCACAATTCTGACTTTATAACTTGCAATAGCAACTTTTTATATCACAATTCTGACTTTATAACTCGCAATTCTGACTTTATAACTCGCAATTCTGACTTTATAACTCACAATTCTGACTTTATAACTCGCAATTCTGACTTTATAACTCGCAATTCTGACTTTATAACTCACAATTCTGACTTAACTCGCAATAGCAACTTTTTATATCACAATTCTGACTTTATAACTCACAATTCTGACTTTATAACTTGCAATTCTGACTTTATAACTCGCAATAGCAACTTTTTATATCACAATTCTGACTTTATAACTCGCAATTCTGACTTTATAACTCGCAATTCTGACTTTATAACTCACAATTCTGACTTGATAACTCGCAATAGCAACTTTTTATATCACAATTCTGACTTTATAACTCACAATTCTGACTTTATAACTCGCAATTCTGACTTTATAACTCGCAATTCTGACTTTATAACTCGCAATTGCAACTTTTTATCTCACAATTCTGACTTGATAACTCGCAATTGCAACTTTTTATCTCACAATTCTGACTTTATTACTCCCAATTGCAACTTTTTATCCTTACAATTCTGACTTTATAACTCGCAATTCTGACTTTATATCTAACAATTATGAGTTTATATCTCGCAACTCTGACTTTATAACTCGGAATTGCAACTTTATATCACAATTCTGACTTTATAACTCACAATTATGAGTTTATATCTCGCAACTCTGACTTTATAACTTGCAATTCTGACTTTATAACTCACAATTCTGACTTTATATCTCATAATTCTGACTTTATATCTTGCAATTGTAAGAAAAAGTAGAAAAAAGCTGAAACCACTGTTTGAATGTTATGTCACCTAATTAATATTTATGAGGCAGGGTGATAAGATTTATAATGTTCCACAATTTCCATGCATTTCTGAAAATTCTTACACCCCTGAAAATGAAATACTACACACAGGGACCGATCACAGCCACTTAGAATATGTTTGATGTTCAATATGCAGCTAATTGAGTGAGATTTTCGAACCATTATGTTTTTGCTGTGGGTGTTGCTTCCTAGAACAACCTGACAGAAACCAATAAAATGTCTTGATGAAGTTATGGTTAGTTAGAATGATTTTAAATAAGATATTGTTATAGAATTAATTCTAGTTACCCCTTCAGTGAAGTTTTGAGAATCTCATAGTGGGTTGAACCAGAATAATGCAATTTTACATAATCTTTTCCCTAAAAACATCTCATTAGGGGTGTAGAAACAATCTACAAAGTGGGAGGGACACAATTTAACTGATACCAGTGCTTAAAGTGGGCCGGTATGCACCTTTAGTGTACTGCCAGTGTTTCTTGCGTACCAGCACTTCTGACATATTATACATACGGAAGCCCGCCGCGCCCTCCCTTCTTCTGTAACACGTTTTGAACCGAGCATCGAAAGTACCGGCACTTTTATTTTTCCACTTCAAGCACTGACTGATATCAGTCCAAACTGATTTTCAGACAGGAAAATTGGTTGGTAATCTTGTTCATCAAAAAAATGTTAAGTCATTTGAGAAATATAATGATTTAAGATTATCTCAAAAAAATTGGGGGGACAAACAGAGAAACTTTGTAATTGAAAAGTTATACAGCTGATATGCTCCTGGTTCTCAGTATTTCAGTTTATGAAACTCATTTAACCTTTTGCAGCACAGTAAAGCTTTGAGATGCTTAGGCCAATAATCACGGTCTTTTAAAGCAGGAAGGATCTGAGTTCACCCTGTTACAGTACGATGCAGAAGTGCTGCAGGTTCTGTGCTATGAATCACACACACACACTTCATTGGTCCTGGCACACTGTAACTGGACCAAAGCGACTGTGAGTCGGGTCCAAAAGTGTGTGTGAGTGTGTGTTTGTGTAAATGCCAGGGGAACTCTCCGTAACCCCTTAAGCCTGAATGCCGGCCAATAGAAACTCAGCGTTCTGAAAGAGGGCTGTCATTACAAGCCGTGGGGATCTGCTGACCTGGGATCATCTTGCCCAACCTGGAAGATTATCCAGGGAACTTACAGGACTGGTCTCAAGTCAGTGAACAAGGGTGAGCTGCTCTTGACCGTCATTATATGGCAATCAGGCGGAGCAGTGCGGCTAATGAGAAGCTCCACTCCTCTGTGTGTAAACCACAGCATGCTGCCAGAGTGCAGAAAATAGAATTTGGAATACAGAGGAACATTCTGCATTCTCCTGTAGAGCATTCCTCATGACCAGAGCATTCCATTCGCCATCCACAGACTCCAACATTCTACATGCTCAGATGCTCTAAGCAGGCACACGACACGTGAACACATGTTAAGAGATGTATGACAATGTAAATTGCTGATGAGGCAAAAATCAGCATTTAAATCAATCTGAAAGAAAGAAAAAAGATTTTTACTGAATCAGTAGAAACTGATGACAACTCTCAGGAGATTGGAATGGTAATGGATATGGCAATGTTAATGTATTTTTTTCACAGACATTGCTGTGAGCATGTAAGATATACAGCTGTTGCTGTACAATATAGGGTACACGAATTACCCGTAGCAGATCTATACAGGTGGAGCTGGGGAAGGTGAAGGGTTTCTAAAAGCGCACAGCAGACTGCTTAGAGCAACACTACTGCACTGTAAAAAATGACCGTGATTTTAACAGTAAAAGACTGTAAAAATGCTGCAGTGAAAAACTGTCAATTGGTTTACAGAAAGTTTCCGTACTATATACAGTGAATAACTGCATTAAACAGTACATTTAATGTATTTTTACAGTAAAATACCGTTCAATTCACAGTTTTTGGAAGTGAAAAAGAACAATTCATTGTAAAATTTACAGTGAAAAAACGTAAATTGACATTCCCACAATTCCCTGCGTGACACCTCACATTTGATATATTTTCATTGAAATAACTCTGTTTCTTCTTATTTTTTTCAGTTTTTTTTAATCAGTTATGTACATTAGGGTTTTATGTTACATCTAATGTTGTTAAATTAATGTTTATTGCCATTTTAAAATTTCATGCATGTTACCATTATGGTGTTTAGTGTGTGTGTGAATGACACTGTGTGCACCTTCTATACGTTAGTGTTGTCCTTCTCAGTTTGTGGAAAATCTGCTTGTGATGAACTTTGATTCATCATGTGACTCTTATCACCACTGTGTTTGGTGACTGTCAGTGTATTATTAAGGTACAAAACAGATATTAGTACTTCATTAGGTTGGTAAATTAACATTATATCAGTTAATGAAATACGTAATTTTACCGTAAATTTAACAGATTTTTTTTTTTTACGTTGCTACTGTATTTTTTACGGTAAAGTTCTGGCAACCACAGCTGCCGTAAATTTTACTGGGAATTTTTTTTTCAGTGTGGCATTTGTTTTGAATGTTGAGCCGCAGCTCGTTGGCTGCTGATGCAACAGCAACCAATTAACTGTGCTATGTAGATAATGACATGATCAGTTCCAAATGAGATATAGACCTATCAGCCTGCGCCATCTAGAGTTTCATGCCAGAACTAGGTAATTATGTATTACACAAGAACAGTTTATCATATTCAAGTTTATCATATTCAAAACTACAGATTTCATCAATATTTGGGAAAAGTTTACAGTTTACAAGTGATTATATCTTATTGGAAGGTGATTTTTTTGGCAGCAATACCTAAAATCTCAACACAAAGTGACTACAATTGTCAGTGATAACTAATATAAAAAGGTGATTTTCAATAATGTCTGAAAAAAGTTCCTCAACAAAACAAAAATTAAGTAAGGGTCATTTTGTATGTCCATGAAAGTCTCTTCTGCTCTCCAAAGCTGCATTTATTAGTTCAAAATACAGTAAAAAACATAATATTATAACTTAAAATTTCTATTTGAATATATATGAAAAATCCTGTGATGCAAAGCTGAATTTTCAGCATCATTACTCCGGTCTTCAGTGTCACATGATCCTTCAGAAATCATTCTAATAGCCAAAACAAATTAATGGCAAAAATGAACATCAAAAACTAAAAAAAAAGCGATGACAAAATAAATTGACAACACTTTTCAGCAAAGCGTTTTATTTTAAATCATTTATAAAATGCTTGAGGTTAATAGATTTCTATTATTCTAAATTAATGCGACACTGTAACCCTAAACCCAACCCTTATAGGCACTTTAGGACATTTCTATACTTACCATTTTATTGATTTTTAGTTTTATTAAGAACTCAGAAGCCCATGTTTTACCATATTTTTGAGGACATTTTCAGGAATGTTCCCCCACCACACACACACACACATACACATCTGAGTCCAGACAAAGGTTCTAATGTGCAGTCGGGTCTCTGGCAGACTTTTAAAAGCTGATAACAGAACAGAACTGCTCTTACATGCCAATCTGACCCATTATCCGTCCCTCCCTTGTTCTCCTCTCCTTCGTTCAAGCCTTCCCTCCATCCCCATGGACCCCAACATCCCTGAGAGGAGATACAGCGCCTGTCTGGCGCCAAACGGTGTGTCCATGTGTGCATGAGGGCCGCAGCCTTTCACGTCCTCACAAAAAAAACGCTGAAAAAACAAACACCCACAGACAACAGTGTGAACACACACACAGAAACACACACCGAAGCAGATGCTAAGAGACATGAGCATGTAAAGAGCAGCGCTGCTATCACACACACACACACACACACACATGCACGAACAGAGGCTGCAGTGTTGGGTGGTCTGTGGGGATTTGCAGAATTTGGCCTGGCTGGTCTCTGCTTGAGTCTCCTGGAGAGGTATCTGCTCCAAATGCTATCATCTATCATCAAAACACACACATATACGCTAGCTGCAGAGCAAGGCCTATTTGTCGTCAATAAATAGCTGAAGTTGCTTCAAATGTTGAGTTATGTGCGACTCAATTTGATGAAAACAGAAATATTGTTCATTTGTCCGCTCGGCTCGTGATGTATTGCAGAGCAGCTGGTGGTGCGTTTGAAATGGCCATCAAAATTAGCATTTCATCTCATCTTAGCATCTCCACTGGCCACATTTGAGACGCTCCAATCAGGGTAAGTGGATACGGGAGCTTTAGAAACCCAACTCGACAAACTCACACACACACACACTGGTTCAACCCTCTTCCCCTGAAACCTGTATTCCCTCAAGTGAACAAGAATTCAACACACACACACACACACACACACCGTTTCAGGCAATTAACTCTGGGATGTCAGTGATCCAGAAACACACACGTTTCTATTAAGGAGAAACAAACTCATTCAGAGATGTGGACACACATCAAGGTCACTTTAAATGTCACAGAAACACAAAGACGCATAAGAAAGAAAGATCACAAATAAGATCTCTGTTATATATCTGAACTGTTTCTCCTAGACAGAAGTGAGATTAAATGGAGAGACTTTTCAGCTACTTTAGATTTTGTCCTTTAGTGTTTCAGAAGGAATCTCAAATTGAGAAAACTCAATTTCTCATCAAATTGTTCCAAGATATCTATCTATAGTTTCAAAAATTACCTTAAAATGTGCCCTAGAAGATGTAATGTAAGTCTAAGGTGTCCCCTGAATGTGTCTGTGAAGTTTCAGCTCAAAATACCCCAAAGATTTTTTTTTAATTCATTTTTTTAACTGCCTATTTTGGGGCATCATTAAATATGAGCCGATTCAGGCTGCGGCCCCTTTAAATCTGGTGCTCCACAACCCAAGAGCTAGCGCTTGCCTTAAACAACATAAAAAAAGTTCAAACAGCTAATATAACCCTCAAAATGGATCTTTACAAAGTGTTCATCATGCAGCATGTCTAATCGCGTAAGTACAGTGTTTATTTTGATGTTTACATTTGATTCTGAATGAGTTTGAGGCTATGCTCCGTGGCTAACAGCTAATGCTACACTGTTGGAGAGATTTATAAAGAATGAAGTTGTGTTTATAAATTATACAGACTGCAAGTGTTTAAAATGAAAATAGCGACGGCTCTTGTCTCCGTGAATACAGTAAGAAACGATGGTAACTTTAACCACATTTAACAGTACATTAGCAACATGCTAACGAAACATTTAGAAAGACAATTTACAAATATCACTAAAAATATCATGTTATCATGAATCATGTCAGTTATTATTGCTCCATCTGCCATTTTTTGCTATTGTTCTTGCTTGTTTACCTAGTCTGATGATTCAGCTGTGCACAGATCCAGATGTGTAATCCCTTTCATAATGTTGGGAACATGGGCTGGCATATGCAAATATTGCGGGCGTACATATTAATGATCCCGACTGTTACGTAACAGTCGGTGTTATGTTGAGATTCATCTGTTCTTCGGAGGTCGTTTAAACAAATGAGATTTATATAAGAAGGAGGAAACAATGGAGTTTGAGACTCACTGTATGTCATTTCCATGTACTGAACTCTTGTTATTCAACTATGCCAAGATAAATTCAATTTTTGAATCAAGGGCACCTTTAACAATAGCTGTGTTTCCATTACCTGCCTGGTTTCTCAGGCAATTCGAAAAAGGAATATTTAGCAAAACTGCAATTTTTCACATTAACAGTTCACCTGCTGTATGTAAAAGTCGATCACTCTTTAAAGAAGGCGCGGTACATTTGGACAGAAGACGAGAGTTCTTCATTAAACTCATAAAAGACAAAAGTATTATGGGACTAATGGATTCTAAACAACAAAGAAACACCACAATTTGAATTTCTCATGACCTCGAAGCAGATAGGAGGGAGATAACCAGAAACACTTCATATGTGGCCGCTCCCAAGTTTAATGGGCTTTCCTTGCCATAAATGCTTGGATAACATGCCAATGTCTCCTTTGATTAAAACTAATGGCTAGTGCAGTGGCTGGGATATACATAAACCTAACAACATCCGTTGTCATGATTTTTGGAATGACTTGCGAGAGGGGAAAAAAGACGTTTTAGTCGCCAGAAACGGCGTCATTTTGCAAAAGTTTTATATCGATATTTAGAAAATAACGCGGCTAATGTCACAAACTGAGCTTAGATTTGTAAAATACCAAAAATATTTCTTTAAAGAGCAAATAATCAAATAGTTATGCTAATTTTACAGCTCTAAATCTTAGCCCTGTCAGCAATTTTTGTCTCCTAAAGACAAAAAAATATTCAAATGCTAGAAAAAAATTGAAATGAAAATAACTGAGAACTCCATTAATTCCCATGAGCAACCTTTGCGCAATGAAGTTATCATCCAGGGATTCCTGCTTTTCACAGTTTTCCTTTCTTCCTGTTTTCCCATATCCCTCTTGTCATATTTCATTTATATTTACAAAGGTTTTTACGTTGTTATCTCTCTTTTTCTCACTCTCTCAGTCCTTTGCTTTGACTATGAATTACCCACTTTTCACTTGTTTTATTTTCACAGTTGTGTAAGTGTGTGTGTGTGTGTGTGTGTGTGTAAGTGTGTGTGTGTGTGGTAACGCTGCTGTCAGGATGAGGCCATCCCTGAAGTGTCTGTACAGATGATGATTTGTCTTCTCTCTCTCTTTCTCTTTCTCTAATGGTTTTTTCACTCGCTCCCTGCCTCCCCTCTCTCAGCAGGTCTTTCTTGCATAACCATTTATTTAAGAGTTTTTTGGCTGTGCCTGGAGGCTCTAATTACAGGCATAGACAGGCCCTATAAAGCCTATTCTCAGTCTTTTATTGACTTTAGCAGTGCTGCCTTGGGCACTTCAATTAAGCATTTATATGAGAAAAATACGGCAATTAAATTAAACCCTGTGTAAAGATACACCGCATCATTTTCGACCCGGACAGGACGGGGCTAAACCAGAAAGAATATCACAAACAGCTGCTGCGAATGACACCGAGACAGAGAGAGACATAACGGAGTGACAAAAAGACGTGTGACGTGAAGTCTGACATATGGAAAAAGAATTTGTAAATGATGTCTGATCATATAGGTACAAGACGTGATATTAAACCACCTCTAAAATAAGAGAAATAAAGTTAACAGAGGAAAAAACTTGTATAGATAGATAGATAGAGAAAGAAATGCAGGGTCAGAGTCTGACCCACACACACACAAACAGGAAGATCCACTCCGCTTTGACCTCTCACTCCGCAAGCCGTAATTAAATGTTGTGAAATTCTAGTAGTTTCACACTCAGCAACATCCTCTAGAGTTTCAACACACACACCATCATCCTGTGAATATACCCCATAAAGAAAAGGGGGAAAAACACACTCGCAAAAGTGAAATTTAAGAGAGTAAAGTACCCGTCTTCTTTTTAGACCTTTTCTTCAAATTGTAAAACTGGCAATTACTAGTAAACGAAGTTCTCACACATTTATTTTTCAGCAGCAGTTCTCACATGCTTTTATTTAGAGTTAATTAGGAATTGATAAAGAGGAATTCATTTTTTGGAATCGCTTTGTGACTTTTAAAGGATTAATTCACTTCAGAATGAAAATTTCCTGATAATTTACTCACCTCCATGTCATCCAAGATGTTCATGTCTTTCTTTCTTCAGTCGAAAAGAAATTAAGGTTTTTGATGAAAACATTCCAGGGTTATTCTCCATATAGTGGACTTCAATGGGGACCAAATGGTTGAAGGTCAAAATTACAGTTTCAGTGCAGCTTCAAAGGGCTTTAAATGATACCAGACAAGGAATAAGGGTCTTATCTAGCAAAACCATCGTTTAAAAAAAAAAAAAAAAAAAAAAAAAAAATTTATATATATACACTTTTTAACCACAAATGCTCGTCTTGCACTGCTCTGCGATGCGCCACACATTACGTAATCATGTTGGAAAGGTCACGAGTGACGTAGTCAAAAGTACCGATCCAGTGTCTAAGTGCAAAGATGAAGTCAAAC